>NW_021704995.1:0-3331 GCF_003719485.1 Trypanosoma conorhini | reverse complement strand
TCTTGTGGTTGTTCTTGCTGCATCCAAGAACATGAGGTTCAGTTCGCCTACTTTTAGGGCAGAAAATCTCCTGCAGCTGCTCAAAGCTCCGCTTCCGCGGCGTGGTGATCACTGGAAGCGCCCTTGGCAACGTCCCCCTCAGAAAGTTCGTCCCCATGAACTGGCGCATGCTCCGCGGCTGGGGTCTCGTGCTCTGGCGCGTGCTCCGCGGCGGGGGTCTCGTGCTCTGGCGCGTGCTCCGCGGCGGGGGTCTCGTGCTCCGGCGCGTGCTCCGCGGCGGGGGTCTCGTGCTCTGGCGCGTGCTCCGCGGCGGCGTTGTCGAGAAGATGAGGGTCTGTAAGGGACAAGGGCTCTGGTACCTGCTCGTAGCCTAGTGAGTGCTCGAGGACGTCGACTATATCCGCCGCCTGCGGCAGCTTCTTCTCATCCGCCTCGAGGCGTTCGGCGTATAGCCGAACGGACTGCCGAAAGCTCTCCTCCTCCGCGTTCCCCGCGAAGGTGAGTGTGAGGGCGTTCTCCTCCCGCTCCGTCACGTGAAACTTGGCGTACCACGGGCTAAGGACGACCGTTTTCCCTCCAGCCTCCGCCGTGGGGAGCTCAATGACCTGTGGCAATCCAACGAACTTCACCGTAAAGCCGCCCTCGGCGGCGCCGTTCAATCGCAGGCGCGAAAAAGGAGGCAGCACCACCGTATCGCCCACCTTGAGGCCGTCGGCGGAGGCCAGAGTGCCGGAATCGCTGCAGTAATACAGTTCCGCATCGGCGGGCGCCGCCGAAGTGCACAAAGCGATAACGGTGTAGGCGAGCGGCAGGTGCTGTGACAAGAGCGTCCCCTCCGCGAGATGCCCGAAGGGGCCCTCTTGGCGCCCCAGCAGCTCCGCACCGCGGTCCTTGTCGGCCAGCGCGAGCACCAGGCCCAGCTTGCCGTAGGCGGGAACCTCGGAGGGGATCTTTTCCGCGGCCGCGTGGCACATGACTTGGATGTCCGCCTCCGCCACGCCCATGTCGGCCAGGTAGGTGTGCAGGGTGGGAATGTCCTTGGCGTGCTGAAGGCAGCCCCTCGCCGCCGCCTCGCCCTCTTCGCCGGGGAGCAGCACAAGGCTGGTGTTGGCTGGCGCGTGCAGCGGGGTTGCCGCGACGCGGCGCCAGAGCTCCGGCCGCCACGCCGCACCATGTGCCCACAAGCCCTTTGGCGTCTCCAGCTCATTGGCAAAGGCGCCTGCCTCCTCCAGAGCGCTGGAAGGGGCGTGCTCCGCATCCCCCGCGGCGGCCGCCGCCTCCGGCCCCTCCGTGAAACGTGGAAACAGCTGCGCGAAGGCGCGCGCCAGCGTCCCGTGGTCGCCGAGCCAAGCCTCCAGCGCCTGGATGGAGACCTTGGCGTCCACCGCCCCGACGGCCTCCGCGAGGGTCCGCTCCTCCCGCTCCGTGAGCGGCCGCCGCGCCGCGAGGTGCTCCTGGATGGCACTCGCGAAGGATTCAAAGAGGACCTCGGACTCGGCGGCGCTGAAGTAGTGCTCCCAGAACTTGAGCAGCTCCGCGTTGGAGGCGCACTCCTCAGCCGGCTTCTGAATCCGGCACAGTTCCCTCACGTAGCTGACAATCTTCGGGGTGTCGACGCCCTCGATGAAGGCGCGCCACTTCCCCTCCTTGTAGAAGAGAAAGTACGACTTGGACTTCCCGCGCCGCCCGTGCAGAATGCCTTCCCAGAAAGTGGGCAGCGTGTATCGGCAGAGCTCCAGGTTTTTCGGACGCTGCAGGTTGCGCTGCTCCTCGGGGAACTTGAGGCTCTCTAGCACGGAGTTGCACTCCACCGAGTAGAAGCGCAGGTGCGTCTGGTCCCCGGCGTCGGTGTAGAGGCGCCGGAAGGTCTCCGAGAGCACCTTGGTGTTGCCCCACTCGGAGCTGTACACGTCGAGCACCGCCACCCCGTGCTGGGCCTGGGAGAGCTGCAGCTCCTGCTCAAGCTGCAGGGCCGTCGTGACGTCCTTCAGCACCTCTCTGCTCTGCTGCTGCATCCCCGCCAGCCTCCGGTATGGTGTCCCCTCGTGCGGTGGTGGTGGTGGTGGTGGTGTCGCCGGGTCTAATGTCTTTCCCCGCGCCTTTTTTCGTGGATGTCTTTGTTTTTGTTGTTGTTCTTCTTCTTGATGTTGTGTGTGTGCGTGTTCTTTTATTCTCCTATGCGGTTTCTTCCCCTCCGCGTCCAGGCGAGAAGGAAAAGAAGGAAAAAAAAAGAGCGGGATGAGGCGTGCGGGGCGGCCGGCGGCAGCCGAAGACGATCGCCAGGGCACACACACAAACGCACAGGCAGGCAGGCGGAGGGCGGAGAGCGGGGCGGGGGGAGCTGCAGGTGGATGATAAACGTCGGTTGCGGGTTCCGTGCAACAAAGCACCCGCGGTGTTCTTCCACAACAACAACAAGAAGAAATAAAACGAAGAAGGGAGGGGTGGAAGGAAGAAAACAAACCACCGCACCGTCCCCTCTCCTTCTTTCCTCCTCTCTCTCTCCCATCTCGCCCCGTCTTTTTGTCCCTAATTCACCTCACTGCGCCACGGCTCCGTTTTTGTCTTTTGTTTTTGTTTTGTGTGTGTGTGTGCCTGCATGTTTTGGCTGTTGTTGTTGTTGTTGTCTTTTTTCCCCCGTTTTTTTCGTTGTTCTTGTTTTTTTTTTTCGGTTTTCTTTTCTTTTTTTTTGGTGGGGGAGGGATTTCATTGCGTTTTTTGTGGTACGCCACACACACACTTTGGACGTGGACGCACGCGTCGCGCCTTTCGTTTTGTTTTTGTTTTTTGTTGTTTTTTTTTTCTCTCGCGCATGTGTTTGTTTGTTTCTTTTCTTTTCGCTTAGTTACTTCTTCTTCTTTTCTTTTTCTTTTCCCCCGCCCGCTCAGGCGACGGCGGCGGCGTTGAAGAGGAAGTAGCGCACCGCGGGGAGCTGGTCGGCGAAGCAGTTGCGCGTCCTGCAGGCGAGCGTGAGGTTGCAGATGATGTGGCCGTCCTGCGAGGTGACGACGACGCCGCCCCACGCCTCCGCGGCGTCGAGGGGGTCGTCGCTGAGCGTCACGCGCAGCCGCGCCCCGGCCCGCGCCGCGTACCACTCCTCCGCCTCGCGCAGCATCCCCCGCACCGCGGCCGCGTCCTCGCGGCGGGTCCGCACGACGGCGTCCGCCCGCACGCCCAGCAGCGCCTGGCGGATGAGGTCGCGCAGCAGCGGGTGGTAGCGGCTAGTGTCCTGCACAAACGCCAGGACGCGGCGGCGCGTGTTCTCCCGCAGCTGCTCCATGATCCGCGAGCGCTCCTCCATCACCCGCAGCCGCTGCGTCTTGGAGAAGTT
>NW_021704992.1:3290-5653 GCF_003719485.1 Trypanosoma conorhini | reverse complement strand
GTCCTCTTTTTGCTGTCCGTGTCGGCTTTTTTGACGTCCTTGTCAGCGGGGCTGGGTTTGACGAGGCTGCTGCCGTTGGCGGCGATGGTGCACACCTCCTCGTACTTCGGGCACTTGATCTTGCCGCCGTCCTTGAAGTACGCCGACTTCGGCGTGACAAACTTCCCCTCGGGGCACTCCTGCCACGCTTCGCTGCCGATGTACTTCACCTTCACCTTGCCCGCCTCGCACTGCACCCCCGCACACACCGCGTGCACTTCGGTGTAGTCCTCGTCACTCGTCTTGCTCTTGGCCTCCAGTTTCTCCGCATCGAGGCACCACGAGCCACCCCCATGGAGGGACCCGGGCTGCGGGCTCGTTCCTTCCACAGTGCACAATAACTTTGATAGTTGCTCACTAGGTGGGAAAAAAGCATAGCAGGTCTCCTTTGGGTTGCCGCCGACTTCAGCGACATTGAACTCACATTGCCCGATGGCCTGGCGGTTGGAAGTGCAGCGAAGCGATTTTTCGGTCTTTTTGTCGCAGAACATGCCGGGGTGCTCGGTGGGGCTTTTGTCCGAGCACGGCTTCTCGAGGAAGTCACAGCCCACGCCTCTGCCCCACGCCATCGGCTCCTCCATCCCCCACACGGCCTTGTAGTAGCCGAGGTCCTCAAACATTGCCATCGTCAGCGCCGTGTAGTAGCCGGCGGTGTGCCCACCAAGCTCGCTCATCAGCTCGTCCTTCGCGTTGCGCAACGACAAGTGGCAGTCCTTCGCACCGTCGCAGTCCTGCAGCTCCATGCCCTGCAGCTTGTCGCAGCCGTAGTGTGCCTTCGTTTTGTTCAGCGTAACGGCAGATTTCACCACCGTCACTGGAGAGCTGCCGCCGCGCAAGTCAGAGACTGTCGTCAGCATGCTGTGCTTCTTCATCTGCTTCGCGTCGAAGCCAAGGGCATAGGCGATTGCATGCGCAGCGACGCGGGCAGAGTGCATGGCAGACAACTGTTTAGAAGGCAGCAGATGCAGCGCACCGGCAATTGGACGACCATCCGTACCAAACGCACACGGGAGACCCCACGCCCCGTAAGTAGATCTGGCTGCCACGTAGAGCACCATGTCCGCATTCTCAACCCCCGCACCTTGGTGCCCCTCGGGGACCTTGAAGTGCTGGCAAAGCCCATGCTCCTCTGTGAACTTGGGCACCTTCAGCGGAGCCTTCAGGCGTTGAACGAGCAGACGCTCCGCGTGCAGCTTGAGAGCCACGGGGATGACCTCGTTCACCAGGGTTTTGTTCCAATCCGCGGTCAGAACTTCCTCCTTCTTGCACTCTGACTCTTTTCCCCTGAAGTCGGGTTTCTTTTCGTCTGCTTTGGTGCAGTACTTACTTGCGTCGCTCAGGTCCTCCATCGACACCACGATGCGGATGGGCTCCCACTCCTTGCCCTCGCCCGCTGCGGCGACGGTGTACGCCTGCGCCGCGCCCTCTCCCTTGCGCGGCACCTCACGCACCATCGCGGTCGGCAGCGGGCCGCTCTTCAACGCCGCCTCGTCGAACGCACGGCGGTGAGCGGCGGCGAGGCACCCAACGGCGCAACACGTCGTTGCGAGGAGCAGCAGCAGCAGCGGCAGTGCGGCGCGGAGCGGACGGCGCATGGCGTGAGAGAAGTGTCTGTGTTGGTCTGTCGTGGATGGCGGCAGTCGCAAATGCCTTGTCTGCAAGAGGCGGGAGGAAGAGGCGGGAAAGAAGGTGGAGGAGGCAGCCGGAGAGACCGCGGGAGGGGGAGTGCGGGAGCGAGGCCGCAAGCCAACGCGACGGCCACCGCACCGCAGCCTCTGCGCACCGCTCTCGCCCAGACACGCACGCAGGGCTCGGCAAGCAGCAATAACCGACGGAACCCGCCCGATTGAAGCCGAAGCGAAGTTACCCCCGTCACGGAAATGGTCCTTCCCACACACACACACGCACGTAGATGTGCACGTCACCCTTTTCCCGAATGCGGGGCCGCAGCGGACACACACAGTGGACAAATCCCCTCGTCATTGCGCTCACACCCCCGAAGCAAGACACACACGAAAAAGCACAGAGACGGGGACGATTCAGGTGCTTCCCCCATCCACGTTTTCCCCCGCACAGGACCCCCCTTCTGCCGCGCCGCTGCCAAGTCCCCTCTAACAACAGACAAGAACAGGACCCCAAAAAAAGGAAAATAAAAACAACACCCAAAAACTACACGGTTCATCCACTCGGGGCAAACGTTGGCAGTTGGCACCAACGCAGGACCGAAGAACAGGACAACATCCGTGTGGCGCGTCCACCCACTGAAGGGAGCTAATGCAGGCACCTCCATGCCCAAAGTACACGATGCACAGGGCACGGGTTTC
>NW_021704992.1:1989-3265 GCF_003719485.1 Trypanosoma conorhini | reverse complement strand
AAGCAGCAATAACCGACGGAACCCGCCCGATTGAAGCCGAAGCGAAGTTACCCCCGTCACGGAAATGGTCCTTCCCACACACACACACGCACGTAGATGTGCACGTCACCCTTTTCCCGAATGCGGGGCCGCAGCGGACACACACAGTGGACAAATCCCCTCGTCATTGCGCTCACACCCCCGAAGCAAGACACACACGAAAAAGCACAGAGACGGGGACGATTCAGGTGCTTCCCCCATCCACGTTTTCCCCCGCACAGGACCCCCCTTCTGCCGCGCCGCTGCCAAGTCCCCTCTAACAACAGACAAGAACAGGACCCCAAAAAAAGGAAAATAAAAACAACACCCAAAAACTACACGGTTCATCCACTCGGAGCAAACGTTGGCAGTTGGCACCAACGCAGGACCGAAGAACAGGACAACATCCGTGTGGCGCGTCCACCCACTGAAGGGAGCTAATGCAGGCACCTCCATGCCCAAAGTATACGATGCACAGGGCACGGGTTTCGCGGTCTGTAACGCGCAAGGCACGTCGAAGCCCTTGTCCTGTGCTCGCGGCGGTTTCGTGGCAAGGCACCAGCACCTTCCCCCACACCCCTGCAGGTCTCCGCTGTAGTTGTTGGTCTCTCGCACGGATCGCACGCCACCATCGCCGTCGCATCGCTCCCGCGTGGTGCCACGTTGCTGCTCGGCCGTGCACCTCCGTTATGCCCTGCCTTCTCTCTGCTCAATCTTCCCGACCACGCGACGCCCGTACGGATTGAAGCTCGCCACCGGCGGGAAAGCCCCCGCACCGGGCGCGGCGCAGGCACCCCCACACCAGAGGCGTTGCGGCACTGCCACCGTGCGGCGGGCCGTGGCGCCCAACGCCGCTGGGCAACACCGCGACCGGCAGAGCGGAGCCGCCGCTTGCCGGCGTGTCCATCGAGCGCCGAGCGGGCGGCGTTCTCACGGGGCACCAAAGTGAGCCGGGAAGGCAACGCAACAGAACCCAAAAACCACGGGCGGGAAAACAAAAACAAAAAGAGGGAAAATACAATCCCCCGACGCGGGGCGGAGAAGAAGGAAAAACATGTTGGCGTAATAGTTTGTCCCTGCGTGTTTCGTCCAGGCGTAGTCCCCTCGCACCACTTCAGCGACTCCATCTACGTCGGGTGCCAAGTTGGTGCGACAAGAAGAGGCAAGCAAAGCGAGAGGCTCCTCCGCAAAGAAGCAAAAGCAAAGCACTCTGCCCCCCAGTCCCCGCGTCGCCCTCCCTACTCCCCCTCTCCATTGC
>NW_021704992.1:0-1964 GCF_003719485.1 Trypanosoma conorhini | reverse complement strand
GGCACCTCCATGCCCAAAGTATACGATGCACAGGGCACGGGTTTCGCGGTCGGTAACGCGCAAGGCACGTCGAAGCCCTTGTCCTGTGCTCGCGGCGGTTTCGTGGCAAGGCACCAGCACCTTCCCCCACACCCCTGCAGGTCTCCGCCGTGGTTGTTGGCCGCTCGCACGGATCGCACGCCACCATCGCCGTCGCATCGCTCCCGCGTGGTGCCACGTTGCTGCTCGGCCGTGCACCTCCGTTACGCCCTGCCTTCTCTCTGCTCAATCTTCCCGACCACGCGACGCCCGTACGGATTGAAGCTCGCCACCGGCGGGAAAGCCCCCGCACCGGGCGCGGCGCAGGCACCCCCGCACCAGAGGCGCTGCGGCACTGCCACCGTGGCGGCGGGCCGTGGCGCCCAACGCCGCTGGGCAACACCGCGACCGGCAGAGCGGGGCCGCCGCTTGCCGGTGTGTCCATCGAGCGCCGAGCGGGCGGCGTTCTCACGGGGCACCAAAGTGAGCCGGGAAGGCAACGCAACAGAACCCAAAAACCACGGGGGGGAGGGGGAAAAAAAGGAGGGGAGAAAAAGTGAAGGCAACGAACCGAAGATACACATAACGCCAAACGTCACCCTCGCAAGCACGCTGGCGGCAGACGATGGAATAGACAACAGTGTCTAGTGATCACATTCGTGTCTGTTTGATTGTGGTAACCTCGCAAAAGAGCACGGGCAGCAAAAAACGTTACTTTTTTTTTTGGTTCCGTTCGACATCTCTATTCCCACCGCCTCCAACCACCACACGCACAGAAAGGAAGTGAAAAGCATTACGGACACCATCACTCCCACGCAGGGTTGGGCGCACCACGCCAAACAGAAGGGGCAAAGTACAGCGGCGAGTAACGCGTCAGAAACAGGAAGAAAAGCGGAGGAAACGGAAAGACGCCGGGAGCGGCGGGAGAGAGAGTGGAAGCGAAGAAGCCAGAGGGCAAAGGCGGGGGGTAAGAGGAGGAGAGGGGGGAGTGGGGGCAAGCACGAGGACCGCGCAACCGCACACTCACAAACTAACAAAAGGGGACACCGCACACAGGCAATCAGCGTTATTAGTGGCAACCCCGCCAATACATGTTTTCCTTTTCCTTTTTTCGTACTTATCCCCTCGTTTACAGCTATAGAAGCATCTGTACGTATATTCTACGTTCAACCCCTCTCAACTCTCACTTCGGCGTTCAATATATATCGCCCTCTCCCCCTCTCTCCCACCCAGTCTCGTTCTGTGAACTACATGCGTACGGGCATATTATACATGGGCACCTAACAAGTGCGACATCTGTTAAGCAAGGGGGAAGCACACACACACACTCAAAGAAAGCATGAGAGAGACAGAAAACACGCGTGAAAGGAAAAATAGATGCACACATGTGTATACTCACACATGTGTGGATAGATACAGCTAGAAAGTAAGAAATGCCTTTGTGTGTGTGTGTGTGTGTGGGTGGGTGTGGGCTTCTGTTATCTTCTGGCACTTCAACGTTCACGGTATCGCCCCTCCCCCCTACAACATCGTCCCAGAAGAGTCACTTCACGGCGGTATTTTTTGCTTTTGTGTTTTTTTTTGTTTTGGTTTTTCTCCCCCGCCCCCACCCCCGTCGGAGCCCGTCGCGCGGCCCACCACAGCCAAGAGCCCAACGTAAGTGCGGGCATATTATACATAAGGCGCCTACCAAGTGCGGCAGCGGTCAATGAAGGGGGAAGCGCACACACGCACGCGCGCGGCGAGCTGCGAGGGAAACAGCGAGAGCAAAAAAAAAAAAAAATTCTTTAAGAAAAAGAAGGCAATAAAAAAACAGAAGGCCATTCTCACTGAGTGGAGCACATTGGAGAGCCCACATACGGTGGCAATACGACAGAAGGAAAGAAAAACAAAAACAAAAAAAAACAATAAGAACAGTCAACAAGACACAACAAAAACGCACACCT
>NW_021704993.1:1903-5644 GCF_003719485.1 Trypanosoma conorhini | reverse complement strand
GCTGCCGCTGCTCGGCGCGGCTGCCCCGCCGTCTCTCGACCCCCTCCCCCGCTGTCCGCGTGTGCGTGTTTGTGTGTGTGCGTGCGTGGTTGCATAGTCAGTTTGTGTCTGCACGTATGCCCTCTTTTTTTTTGGTCTTCTGCAATGTGTTGGGCGATGTCTCCTTGGAATGTGCGTGTTAATAAGTGTTCTTGACTTTTTTTATTGTATTTGAAGTGGTGGGCTTTCTTTTGTGTTCCTCAGCCGGTCAGTAAATATCTTTGCCGATGATGCACCTGCGGGCAAGGGATAGCAGGGAGGACGTGGCCGTTGGTGGTGACGCGGTGGAGTCTTCTGCGTCGCGGCAGCTGGGCGGGGCGGAGGAATCGCCGCAGGCGACCCCGCGCGACGCGCTGGCGGAGGGTGCTGCCGCAGTTGGGGCCCGCGGCGGCAGCGTGAACCTCAATATTCGCAAGATGCGGATCTTTGACGACGTCACCACCTCCTCCTCGTCCTCCCCGCGGGAGGTGAAAAAGTCTGCGGGGGCGGAGCAGGAGATGCATGTTGGCAGGGAGGCGCTGCTGGCCCCGCAGGAGAGCGGTGCTGTGGTGGAACACAAGGCGCGTTCGCTGCCGCCGACGCAGCCGTCCTCATCCTCTCACGACGCGGCGGGCGTATCTGCGATGCCTGCGGGTCCTCCTCAAGTTGACATTTGCTTCAACAAACCGGCGTGTGACGCGCCCCTGGCGCTGGCGGAGGTGACTCCAACGTTAGAACCGAACGCCGCGAGTGAGCGGCGAGGAAGTCTGCTGAGGGGCTGTGACAATGCGCAGGCTGAGGATGATGTGTTGAGCTTGCGCAAGGCGATAAAGAGACGCCTAGAGGACTTTTGGGAATTTGGAAGGGAAACGGATAGCCGTGTGCTTGCGATGCTTCTTTCTACAGCTGTGGCGCTTGTATTGACGGTCATTGGGGCGCCGCTCTCTCAGGTGGATGTGGTGGATGGTGGCTGCTACACGTACTGGGGTTACAAGGAGGATTGCGACAGCCTCATTTACACCAACCACACTGCCTTCCTCGTTTGCGACCCTGTCCGGAGGAGACTTCAGGTGGGGGCGGCCTTCAGTATGATGACGGTCTTTCTTCTTTTTGTTGCATTGGTATGCTGCGGCCTGCTTCTACGTCACGAGCTGCCGCAGCTGCGCTTGTTTACGCTTCTTCTTTTGGCCATCGCTCTCGTGTTTCAGATGATTTCGTGGGCTGTGGTGGCCAGTATATTTGGGAGTCGCTACTGCGAAGACGCATCGCTGCCGCGGAGAACGGCGTACGGCGTTGCCTTTGGGCTGAGTTTGACCTCTTGGCTCCTCGTCGTCGTTGGGGGAGTCGCTGGCGTCCTGCTGCATTTTTATTAGACGCTCGCGCGCCGCAATGTAGAACCGCCACGGCACCGGCTTCCGGCGGAGCCGAACGGCACCAAACGAAGAGTGCGGCCGCACCGAGCGTGCGAGACGATGATTTTCTGCATCACTCTTTTTTCCTCTGAAGGCCCCGTATTCTCTGCGACCCTGATGTGCGGTGTGATTATCTCCCTCCTCCCCTTTGCTGTTGTTGTTGTTTGTTGCTTTGCGCGCGGTGCCATTTGGCCGTGGCAGAAAAAAGCACCAGCAAAGTAATAACTGAGTGAAGCCATGACGCCGCGGCTTCCGTACGCCGTGGTTGTGACCGACCTGGATGGGACGCTTCTGCTGCCGGACGGCGGCATCAGTGCGCCTAGTAGGGAAGTTCTGCAGCTTCTCTCGGAGAGGGGCGTGGAGGTTGTCTTGGCAACCGGGCGCCACCACTGCGACGGCGCCGCTATTCTGCGCGGCCTGGAGCTGCCACGCCCGGGCTACCTCATCGCCGCCAACGGCTCCCGCGTGCACAGGATTGCGGGGGCCGCGTCGCCCGGTAAGGCGGCGGGCTGCGCTGCGATGGAGCTTCTGCTGCAGCGCAATATGGACGCTGACGTGGTTTGCGACCTGCTGCAGCTGCTGCCTGCGGACGAAGAAGAGATCAGCGTCAACATCTTTCAAGGGGATGAGTGGAGGTCGAGCCTCGACTGGAGCGACCAACTCGAGCTATACAAGCTTAGCGGCTTTCGATACAGCCTGGTGCGGCCGCTCGACCTGGTTGCGCAGTACTGGCGCTACCTGGAGCGGGAAGGTACCGAGGCGGGGGGCGCCAGCAGCCAAAACCCACTCTCCGCGGTAGAAAAGTTGGCGTTTGGGTCCGACAACACGGAACGGCTGCACGCGCTGGAGCGCGTTATTGTGGCGATGTATGGGACGCGAACAGAGGTGGCCTTCTCTTCCGCCTGCTGCCTGGATGTTTGCCCCTTGGGGGCGGCTAAGGCGAACGCGGTGCAGGAGTTGGTCGCGCGGCTGCCCAGCAACGGTGCGCAACTCTCCATGGCGGACTGCCTCGCCTTTGGCGACGGAATGAATGACCTCAAGCTGCTGCAACTGGCTGGAAAGGGCTGCCTCATGGGCAACGCGCACCCACGGCTGAAGGAAGCATTGCCGCAGCTGGAAGTGATTGGCCGCAACACGGAGGACGGTGTCGCAAAAAAGCTCCGGGAGATCTTTAATTTGTGAAGCGCATCTTTCACGGAAGCGGAGGAGACAAGACGAACTCCCCCAGCGGCCGCGGAGGAGGCACGCGCCGGGTATAAAACGGGCCAGCCACCGCCGGGGGCTCCAGTAGCCCCGCGTGGGCTGAGGATGCCTCGGGGTGGCAACGGCTGTGGTGGCGACGCAGGTGCAAACAAAACACGAAAAAGGGGGCGAGGAGGGGAGGGGAAAAGCAGAAAAGTTGGCAGTTCGCCTTGCAGGCGCGGCTGAGGGGCTCTGGACGCACGTGGGCGCAACAAAACCCACGCGCGGACGGTGAACTGCGCTGATGCCGTCACACGTCCTCCCCTCACGGCGCTCCCGCCCCAACCGAAAGAGGACGCTGTACGGCCCACGCATCACCCTCCACGGACTTGTGCGTAGGCGCGGTTGCTCGGGCCGGGGCGAAACGCAGGCCCGTGACACCGCAAAAAAAAAATAGTAGTGCAAACAAACAACTCGCACAAGAATGCGTTACTGCGCCCCCCCCTCCCCCCCGGCGGTGAGCAGTGTGGAGTTTTCCAACATGCCCACCGACCAAACAAAAGAGGCAAAAGTTTACGATGTGGGTATCACTGAGAAGCACGCAACAAATGCACGGTCAAGATACTCCCATCACCAAAAAAATTATTACCAATTACTAATTCTATTTATCGCGCCTGCCAAGAACCTATCTCCACACTAATTACTTCGCTACCTTAGCTTTACGCCTCCATTGTATACAAAAAAAAATGTCCTTCCCCTTTTTGTGGCTGCGGCATCCCTTTGCTCTTTTCCCTCCCTCCTTCGTGTCCCTCCTGCAGACAAGGCAACTGCCGCTGCCAACACAGCCGCTCCCAGCAAGCCAACACACACGCGCTTTCCCCGAGCCATGCGCCGGCCACGCTGCCCCGCGCCGCTTCTCCCGCTGGCGGCGCTCCTGCTACTGCTGGCGATGCACTGCGCTGGCGGGTGCCTCGCCGCCGCCCCCGCCCTCAACCACCGCTGCAACTTCGACGAGGCGATGCGGAAGAGCGGCCCGCTGCCGACGGCGGTGGTGCGTGAGGTGCCGCGCAGGGGAGAGGGCGCGGCGCAGGCGTACACCGCCGCTGCCGCCACCGCAGGAGGAGGAAAG
>NW_021704993.1:0-1878 GCF_003719485.1 Trypanosoma conorhini | reverse complement strand
CCCCCTTTTGTGGCTGCGGCATCCCTTTGCTCTTTTCCCTCCCTCCTTCGTGTCCCTCCTGCAGACAAGGCAACTGCCGCTGCCAACACAGCCACTCCCCAACAAGCCAACACACACGCGCTTTCCCCGAGCCATGCGCCGGCCACGCTGCCCCGCGCCGCTTCTCCCGCTGGCGGCGCTCCTGCTACTGCTGGCGATGCACTGCGCTGGCGGGTGCCTCGCCGCCGCCCCCGCCCTCAACCACCGCTGCAACTTCGACGAGGCGATGCGGAAGAGCGGCCCGCTGCCGACGGCGGTGGTGCGTGAGGTGCCGCGCAGGGGAGAGGGCGCGGCGCAGGCGTACACCGCCGCTGCCGCCACCGCAGGAGGAGGAAAGAGCAACGAGGGGTGGGCGCCGATCCGCATCGTGGTGTCCACGGAGGACCTGACTGACTCGAGGAAGCACTGCAATGCAACTGGAGTGGACCGCACGGACTTCAGCCGCGGTCTGCTGCGTTGCCAGGAGCACCACGTATTGACCGCGGAGAAGAAGAAGCTGTACGAAAGCTTTCTTCTCCCCCGCGCCGTCAAGCTGCACACCGACCGACTCCTTGTCAAACCCCTGGCCGGCGCCTTGGTTGTGCCAAGCAAACTTCCTTTTCCGTGCTATATGTTTGGGGTTCCCGCCGACCACAAGTCGACGGGTGTGCGTAACGCCGACATGGTCCTCTACGCTGCTGCTGGGCCGATGAATGATGGAGCAGCCGCCGTGGGGATGATGTGCGCTGTGCTGGAGGATGGTCGTCCGTCAGTTGGTGTCGTGAACTACAATCCGGCCCAAATGGTCGGAACGGAGCTCGCCGTCCGCGTCCTCGCGCACGAGATTGCGCACGCCCTGGGGTTCGGTTTCGACAACCTGAAAAACAGGAGCCTCGTGTCCTACAAGCATGGGCTGCGCGGGAAGTCGTCGGTGATGATGGTGGCCGGAAGCAACGTCAAGGCGAAGGCGAGAGCCCACTTTAACTGCGATTCGCTCGAGGGCATGGAGCTGGAGGACAATGCCGTGTGGAGCGCGGGGTCCCACTGGAAGCGGCGCAGCGCCATGGAGGAACTGATGGCCCCCACCGTCAGCGACGGCCGCTACACGGCGCTGACGATGGCGGCGTTTGCGGATATGGGCTACTACGGCGTAAATTGGGGCATGGCGGAGCCAATGGCGTGGGGCAACGGCACCGGCTGCGGCTTCCTGGAGAAGAAGTGCACGGAGCTCGACAACTCCAGCACCGCCTACCCCCACATGCTATGCAGCCCCTCCGACAACACGACACTTCGCTGCACATCCGAGCGCCACCACGTCGGGAGGTGCACCGGATTGAATTTTGACGGCAACGGGGACAGGTGCCCCTACGTTTCGCTGTTTTTCGTCGGGCCTGCGGACGGGGGCTCAGGTCGCAGCAGGTGTTCGGACGCGAGCGTGACGTCTCTCCCCGGCTCGCTGACCGGCCAGGGCTCGTGGTGCCTCGATGCGGAATCGCTGCGGGTGAAGCAGCGGCCGGAGGGCAGCGAGTCGGAGGGCGTCAGCGGCGTGTGTGCGCAGGTGCGGTGCGGGGAGGGCACGGTGCAGGTGAAGCACCTCGGCAACGATGCGTGGCACGCGTGCCCCGAGGGCGGCGAAATCGAGGTGGCGGCGTCGGAGCACTTTGAGGGCGGCGGCAGGATCAAGTGCCCGAAGTTCGCCGAGGTGTGCACCGTCGCCGCGGACGGCAGCGGCTTTCCCTTCGACGGGGAGGCGGAGGGGCTGCAGCGCGCGAACGCGGGCCCCCCGCACACCTTCTCAGGCGGCGTCCTCCCGTGGGCACGGAACGCCTACGCCTACATCACGGGCGGCGACGGCAGTGC
>NW_021704996.1:0-5620 GCF_003719485.1 Trypanosoma conorhini | reverse complement strand
CCACGTGCAAAAAACACACCATGGGGCGGACTGCGCACAACTAACGTGCCGTCGCGCGTGGGCGCTCTCTTTGCCGTTGTTCTTGTTGCTCCGTGTGCGCTCGCCCCGCCACGTGTTTCCCCATCGACATTCACCTGCCTCCGATTTGCTACTCTTATTATTTGTCCGTAGCAACTACTCCTCAGTTGTGACGTGCGGCTTCATCGCCCTTCTGAGCGGATGTCTTCGCTTTCATTTTCCTTGCCGTGCGGCCGGGTAGAAGTTGGGCCCCGGCCCTCTTGCCGGGCCCGCTTCCTCCTCCAAGACGCGAGGAAGGCGGAAAACCACGAGCTGCGGTTTCCGTGACATGCTATGCCGTTGCCAACGGGGTGTGTAAGGCCGAAGCGAAAGAATCAAAGCTGGGAAAAGGAGCAAAACAATAAAATAAAAGGGCGCTGCCTCCACCCAACGGACGAGCGACGCCGTCCACACGTATTGGCGCCACGGACGGCAAACGGTTCAGGGCTCGGGAGGCCAAACAGGCCGCAAGCGAGCCGAGCCGGTTGCTTGCTGAACTGTCGAGCTCGGGCGCCTCCAACCCCTCCAGGCCAAATTTGGATTGTCCGGCCGCACAGGGGAGCAAGTGCCCCGGCGTCTCCTCGCACACAAGCCGTTTCTGAACCACGGCGTGTTTTTCTTGCACGCCTTGCCCGCTCATGCCGTGAAATCTGCCAACGCGGGCGCCCGGGGAGTGCGCCCGGCGCCCTCTGTGCGCGCCCCGCGCCGGGGTATCGCTGGCTTTGGCTTCGCCGCGTCCCCTTCGCGGTCGTCGCGGCGTCGTTTTTTGTGGGGGCGTCGTTGAACAGGCCCGGGCGGAACCGAGGCCGTGCGCCGTGCGCCGCGTGAATCATAAGCCGCCCCGCGGCTGGCGCAGGAGGAGGCGTCCCTCCTCGTCCTCCTCGGTTTGCGCTGGCGAGGGCGCGTTCGACTCCCGGGGTTAGGCCGGACGCCACCCAGTGCCGCGCAACCCTCCCAGCGTCCCCGACCCGAGAGCGACAGTGGCGGCTATAGCGCGCCGGGGCTCCGGCGTCGCAGCCAGCAAGGAGGCGCCCCGCCCACGCGCGCGCTGTAACGCGTTGGCCGGGCTCCCCGGGCCGCCGCGGGGCTGTCGTGGCGCCTCCGCCGTTGCTGCTGGCGGCGGGGACTCGTGCGTCTGGGGTAGGGGGGGGGCCTGGCCGACTCCTTCCCGCGACGGCGGCCTGGACGTCGCCGGAGGCGCCGGGGCTCTTCTTGTGCGCGGCGCGCCCGCGGCTTGCCACATCTTCGGCCGCTTCTTCGGAGGGATTTGCTTCCCCCATGCTCGAGAAACCGCCGGCATTCCACCGGTCGGCCGGCAAAAAGGGGACCCGGATTTAACTCCACTCCCCCGCAAAGCCGGAGAAGCCGCCACCGGCAAACCCACGGCGCGAGGATTGTCGCCGCACTTCGGCGCGTGCAGCCGTTGGGCGGGAAATCAACTGCATTTGCCCCGGGCCTCCTGCACGCTGCGGCGCCCAAACGAAGCCACGCCGCCGCCACCGAAGGCCAACACCGAGTCGGGTGGGCGGTCGCTGGCCCCTCGCTCCCCTCCTTGAAAGAGGCCCAAACTGCTGGCACCGCGGCGCGGCGACCCGCGGCCTCGCCGGGCCTGCCGCACATTCTTTTGCTTCCTTTCTAGCTTGGCGCTGTTGGCCGCACGCTGAGCACGGCCTTGTGACATTGCGGCCGTCCAGGCGCCTCGCGCCGCGCGTGTGAAAGCCGTCTTTCGCCGCCCAGGTACTTCACCCAACCGTGTCGCCAAAAACGCGTGGCGTGAGCAGCGGCTCGGGCCCGCGGCTTGTCACGAAAGGCACGGGATAGGCGCAGAAAACGAAACGAAACCAGCCCCCATCCACAACAGAACAACGGAATCTGTTGCGTTTCACATCCGCTGCCGAAAGAAGCTCCTGATGCGGCCCAAAGACCCCGGGAACGCCTGACTTCTAAGCCCACCTCCCGCTGAATGCAAGGCTGGCGAGCCACGCCGCCGCTTCTGCGAACGAGGGCTTCCCGCACTCGCTTTTAAATTAAACGAACTGTTGGTAAAAGCGGAGCTCGTCCGCTTTCCGGGGAGTCCGGCCTAGTTTTTAAAAAGGGAACGGGACCTTACAAAATAACCGCAGCCGCGATCGGAAAATAATGAAGCTCCCTCTTTCCCAGAGAGAAGCCATATTTGCGGCGGACCCTCCATTCATCTCTTCTGTTTGGGGGGCGTTTCCTCTTTCTCTGGCGGAGATTTGGGGCTGAAGGGTTTGTTTCCGGCGGACGCAGGAAAATTGAAGCCGCCGCCACGATAGGGCAAGAATGGGCAAAAAGCGCAACTTGCTGGCGCTTCGCTTCCTTCTTTGAGGAGCGCCGAACCATGGCGCCACGGCGAGGCGGCATGCCTCATCAGGGAGGCCGCAGGTGTCTGTTTTTTTTTTTTGGGCGCAGCCTCGTTCCTGAATTCCGGGGAAAATGCGATACATTTCCCGCCCCACAGTTGCGCTTGTGGGTGTGTGGCGCAACAAAAACTGCCCTTGCAATGCCGGCCACCTCACCGTGGTGCCAGGGTCCAGTACCCCGTCCAGGGGGAAGCCAAGAGCCCGCATTATACTCAGTCGCTGTTGACTGGGGCGGGCGGCAGGCTATCGGCAACCAGAGAGAGAGCAAGCAGCATCACCGGCGCTCTGGGGAGAACGAAAGATGAACAGCGCTCTCCTGCGAGTGCGAACGTGCTCTCTTTAGTATTTGCCGGCTCCTCTGAAACGGGGGCGGGGGCGCTGATGGTAGAGCAAGTGCGGAATAAATGTACACTGAAAAAGAAACAAGCAAATAACAAAAAACAACAACAGCTGCAAGCACCAATGCGCACCGATGGCGCGCGGCACGTGCGTAGGAATAACGGTTGCTTCAGAGGAAAAAATAGTAAAGCCGCGGCATGTGCTTAGCGTAAAAAAGTAGTAGAAAGATGCAAAGTATATTTTAGTCACCCTCTCATTTAGCATGGGCAACGTTCATGGAATTTTATTTTTACTGTCATTGAACGCGTTTTCTTTGCAAGTTGCTTTAATGGACCGTTTATGGCGGCACCGTGGCTTAGTAGGTTTTTCTCCCCCTGACCTGTCAAACTTCCAAATCTATATCGCCAAAATAGTTCCCACCCGCGGTGAATGGACGTATGCCTTTGGCGACCCCACGCCGAGGGTGTGGTAGCTGTGCTGTGCGGTTTTTTTTATACCATAGGAGGGTTATGTTCCACTTCTCCTGGGAGGTGAAAAGAAGGTGCTTCGACGTTGTGTTCCCAATAATGGCGACAACTTGGGAAGCCCAGTGCGCCCGATTCGGAAAACTTCTTCTCTTTAGAAAGTCAAACTAAAACCAGTAAAAATAAGCGGCCAAAGATATATATGAGTATATATGCGCGCTTGCGCGTATCGAACGGGAAAGGCGTACCACTTACTGAAGCAGCAATTGGCTTCGCCAGCTTTAAAAGCTGCGTGATTAAAAGAACCATTAGAACTTATTTACGGCTACGACAGGTGCCGTGCTCTCCGTATTATTCCCTTCGCCAATTTTATCTTTTTGCATTTCTGAACCCCCGACAAAACACCTGCGGTTAAAGGCTGGAAGCTCACAGGCGCGCACCCGGCAACCGCACGCCCACAGTCCCCCATGCTGCCCGTGGGGCATTCCGGCGGGGGGCGTCCTTCCGTCGCCCCCGCGGGCGCAGACGCCCAGCCAAGGAAAAAGGAAAAACGCCTAGTTGACAAACGCCGGCCCAACTTTTCATTTGCGGCGTGTTGGGCCATTCGCGAGGCCCGCCGAGTGCCGCACGGCGCATTATAGAAGCGCTCATGCAACTTCTTTTCTTCAGGTCAAGGGTGCTCGCGCGCAATTGCTGCTGTGATTGGTTGGACCGCGGGCGCTCGGCCTCCTTACCCGCGAAAGCGCAAAGCCATTCCGCCGCAATACGGCAGCACACGGCCTCGCCATCAGACCTTCATTTTCACTGTCTCTCCACCAAAAAAGTGGCTCAGAGACGAACGCATGGCGAATTAAAAGAGCGAACGGATTTGCGCGTCTCGCGTCGTTTCGGCATGCGTCGCTTAGCGGGGCCCAGGCCCAGAGGAAGACGCCCACACACGTCATGAAACCCGCCTGACCCAGCGGAATCTTCAAACTCACAGGCGCCGGCGGCCGCGGCTACAAAGCATCCCGGAAAACTTTTTTTGTTTTAGTTATTTGCATTTACGTTGAAGAGAGAGAACGCACGCTTGCTCGTGTGTGGCGTGCCCCGGTCGAGCTGGCGTGACTGGCTCCGATGCCCCTCTGTGGCGGGGCCGGGCGCGCCCAACCATAAAGCACAGGAAGCCAAGGTAGAACGTGCGTTTTCCACCAATGCCTTGGGACACGGTGCTCTACTCCCAAAATATAGCTACTGGAGTTTCCGGCATCCTCGAACAATGCGCCCGCAGCGCGGCAGCTTCCGCGCCCGAGATGCGCCCTTTGTTTCCCACCTTCCGAGCCGTTTCGCCCGAGAGTCGTTAACTTTCGGTTTCGCAAAGGCTTGAGGCAACGATGCTCCTTCACTCGGGCCGAAGATTTTGACACAGTAATACCTTACAAAGGCGCCGAACTAGGCTATTGTTTGTGCCCCCACGCCTTCTTGAGTCTGGGGGCGGCCCGCCCTTTTCCCAGCACCGTGGAACACGCCCGCCCTCCACAGGCGAAGCTGTGCAAGAAGACGGCCGCGGCCTCCCAGGAGGAAAGGGCAGTGATGGAGAAGTAGCTAGTGCTTGTGACTCCGCTGCGCCGCCGCGCGGGTCGGGCGCTCCGGAATAAACGGCCAGCCGCCGCCCCAGATTAAACAGCAAATTAATGAACCTTGGGCACTGATGTCCCATTTAAGGAAATAGGGCCGAAATGGGCTTTGGCCAGCGGCCGCTTGTTGCTTTCTGTTGGATTTTTCTTTCGGCAGTTTACTGTGCGACACGGGGATTGCTTGCAACGACGGCGGCTGACGTTTGACGCAGGCCACGACCAAAGCTTGATTTTCATAATTATTTCGAAGTAAATTATTTTGGCTAAACTTTCTCCTGTTTTTTGTTTCGTGGGAAACCGCGGTAGAAGAAATACTTGCAGTTTTATCCTTCTTTCAGGCCAGCCACTGCATCCACAATGGCCGCCGGCTTCGGCGTTGGGTCTTCTGGCCCCTCCGCGGTGCTCGCGGATGTTACAATAACCCTATTTTTTGGGAACAAAAAATACCCCGCGCTCGATGGAGAGGAAGAATCCAACCTTCGCCGGCAACGGTGGAGCTGAAGGTTGGAGCTCTCACACGTGCCCTGCCAAATGTTGGGCGTGTCAAAGCGCCACTGGTTGTGGCGAAGCTGCTGGGAACCAAAAGCCCCCAGCACACGCTGAAAGGCCCGCCCCGCCACAGCGCCCTACCTCGAAGGCATTGCTAACGAAACAATGGCTTACAGCAGCCCGCCCATTCGCCTAGAGGCGCCTAAAGGGAGAACGGCGCCACCACATCGCTCCACCAACAAGGGGCGGCCGCGGCCTGCCTCGCGCATGG
>NW_021704980.1:4501-5815 GCF_003719485.1 Trypanosoma conorhini | reverse complement strand
TGGGGTTTGTTTTGCGCGTGCAAGGTAATGGGGGGGGGGGCATTGTACAGTTATTGATGCGACTCCGGTGCGCTGAGAATGGGTGACCGCGGCGTAGGGCTGCACACCTGCTCGTTAACTTGGCGAATTTCTTTTGGTTGCTTTCAAAAGAAAAGGGCGAAAAGATGATGCTTTGTTTTATTTTATTTTTTTTTCTTTACTTTCCTCCGGGCGATACAACAGCCTTGTTTTGAGGGCCTGTTGAAGGTGAACTAGTGAAGGACTCTTTCTCTTGACCCGCCAAGGCAATAGGGAAACCTTCTCAAGGAACAAAGGATGGTACGACACTTTGGAACCTGGGTGATGGTCTTGACTTGCTTTGCGGTTGAGCTTGCAACTGTGGTCGTAGCTGAAAAGGCCGGAATTGCTTTGTCTCCGTCGTATAATGCGGAACGCGTGCATGCGGTGACGTGCTGTGACGTGGTAACGAGACAATGGCCGCTACTACGTGGTTGGGACCGTCGTTGTGCTGCTTCTTTTGAAGATAATGACGCCTCAGTTGAGGTTCGGCTTCACCGTTTTTGGGACGCACCAGCGCAACTAGACACAACAAGTAGTGAACCTTTATGCAGTCCTAGGGAACGCTCTCTCAGTGATGAGTTTCTCCTCTATTTTTTAAAGGAACGACTTTGTGTGGACCTCCCAGTGACGCATACAGAGTTGGTACAAAGCATGTACAGCGTTTTTGTTGTGGATAATCCGCTTAATGAGGATGATTTGATCGCAATAATGGAAGAGGCGTGTAGTCGAATCCAGCAGCAGGGGGTCACTTTGTGGCGACAATCTCTGCAGGCTCGCACTGTGCATGGAGCGCAGGAAACTATTTGCCGGCAACGCTGCTTTGTGAAGCGATCTCTTTTTGACGGCGACGCTTATGACCTCTAGGCGTTCACAGTTCACCTTTGTCGAGATTCCCTCTTCTGAGGAGGGTTGATCGTGGTCACTCCGGTGCGGGGTGAGGAAAAGTCTTGAAACATCCATCGGGAGACATGAGTGGGCGCGTTCGCTGGGCCCACGCATCCTGTATGTACATTTTTTTAGTTTAGTTTAGTTTAGTTTTATTTTGTTTTTTTTTGTTCTGCCGCCGCCGCAAACGTGGCGATTGCCTCGCCGTGAAGTCGTCGACGATGCATCCGCGTACTTCCCTTTTCGTGTCACACCTCGTTCGCTGCTGGTCAGGCTTTAGTTGTTCCTTCGCTGGCTCCCTGTGGCTTGACGCCGTCCAGTGCCCAATCGCGCCCCTCCATCTCCCGCTGCCGAACTCTTGCGCTCAGC
>NW_021704980.1:2029-4476 GCF_003719485.1 Trypanosoma conorhini | reverse complement strand
CGGCGCGCCAATGACAGGGCATACGACAACGCCCCTTCTCCAGCTCAGCAGCCGCACGCGAGGGGTGCTGCCGTGGCGCGTGTTGCTACGCTTTTCTCCAGACAGGTGGTCTCAGCGGAAGGAACCCGCTGTCGGAGGACGCTCACGGTGTGAGACGTTCCAGCGCTTCCAGGCTGTGATGGCGAAATAAATGTAAGGTAAGACCGCGAGCTGGAGGGAGCCGCAGGGCAACAGCACACGCGGATGTGTGAACTTCCGCAGTCGTGTGAGGTGTGCTTCACAAGCACGGCTTTTCACGGACGATTGCCATGGCGAACGCGTGCGTGGCGTGTGGCAGTACGTGCTCTGTTTGGCATCTGCCAATGGAGGAGGACGGCCGCTGTCGTCGCTTTGTTCCCCAGAGGTCCATTTGCCTAGTAGTTTTGTCTCTACTGCGTTCGCCGCTTCCTTGTGCGCCAGGCGCGGTGGGTTGTTGCAGCTTTGGTCTTGTGCCCTTCTTTCTCTACGGCAGAGTTCAGGTTGCCTGTGTTTGTGTTGGCGCATCTGACTCGTTTCCTTGGCGGCTTTTGTGACGTGAAGTGCTATCTTTTTTTTGGCGGACGTGTGCTGACGGTTAGCCATGTGGCTGCGTGGTGGGAGAACGGCGTGACTGCTTCTGCTCTGTCCACATGAGGGCTCCTGTTTGTGGCGGCTGCCTCACTTGCTGCATCTGCTGTAGGAGGTCGCTGCTGCTCGTTTGGAGCCTGTTTGTGAGCTAGGTGGTCATATTGCAGTGTTGCTTTTCTGCTGCCCGATGCCTGCACATGTTTGCCCTAGTTTTCAGTATGCGTGCGTGCGTGCGTGTGTGTGTGTGGCGGATCTGTGTAGTTTCTTTTTTTCCCCTCTTATTTACACGTTTTTTTTTCATTTATGCGTGCCTTGCGGAAGAGCTAACAGAGTTGCAACCAAAGTGATATCACTCAGCGGGGAGAGTTGCGGGACTAGCGGCGGTGACATGCCTCTGGAGTCCGTAGTTCCAGCAGTGTGTCTTGCGGTTGTGGCTGCGCTCTGCGTCGTGACTGTGTCGGCGCAGCGGGTGGATGTGGTGCCCCTGCAGTCAGAGTTCACTGCAGTGGTGTCAGGTGGGCAGTGGCCACGCGTTTTGTTTCGTCTGCGCGAGAACAGCCGCCGTAACTCATCGCTGCCGTCCTCCGCCACCGGCGCTTCCGTTCTCAGCGGTGCGTTGACGCAAATGCTTGCCACGGCGCTGAATCCCGCGCCGCACAACACCGCACATCCCTCGACGACCGGCGTCATAGCAGTCTTTCTCACAGGGCCACTGCTGGCGTCACGCGGGGCGCTGCAGGCAAGCTTTGCGGTGGTGCGCATGGTGGGGGCTGGCTCGCTCGCCGCAGGCGATGCCTCGCTTCTTGCGCAAATAGAGGGGGCCGATGTGGCGGAGCTGCGCTCTGTCTACAAGGCCAACGGCGGCAGCCCGATGGACGACGTCGCCGTGCATGCTGTGCGGCAGGTGTACGTGGGGGACGAGCGGTGCAGCGAATCTTGCGCGTGGGCTGTTGGTGTCGCTGCTCCACTACTTGCCACGGCGCTGTTGCTCATCCCTACGTTTATGTCTGTTGTGCACCTGGAGCGTGGCGGGACGGGACCGGAGTTTGTGCTTGTGGCGAGCCACTATAATGGCGACGAGGATCAAGAGATAAACGAGTTCGCCAATTGTGCGGACTGGGGCCCGGTGAAGCTGGTAGATCCCGACTTGCTGCGGCAGCAAAAAGCGGCGAGGAGTGTGGCGCGCCCGGATGGGCTTGTTGTGGTGCAGCACGAGGTGGTGGAGGCTCCGAGCCAGAGTTGGCAGGGCGCGGGCTGCAACACTGTGAGTTTGTAGGGGCCAGAGCGGGTGGGAGGGAAAGATGGGCTTTGCGGGGAACTGGGCTTCCCCACGGCAAACAAAATCTCAAATGCCTGGTGTGTGTACGCGCCACTCACTGGAAACGAGCGTGCAACTGTTAACCTGACGGGCGGCCAAGTATGCTTCTCTCCACATGTACATTTGCGCGGCTGCATGCATATGTGCACCGCAAAACTGAATTGCTCACGCTGGGCGGCATTTCTCGCATTCATCGGGAGACATGAGTGGGCGCGTTCGCTGGGCCCACGCATCCTGTATGTACATTTTTTTAGTTTAGTTTAGTTTAGTTTTATTTTGTTTTTTTTTGTTCTGCCGCCGCCGCAAACGTGGCGATTGCCTCGCCGTGAAGTCGTCGACGATGCATCCGCGTACTTCCCTTTTCGTGTCACACCTCGTTCGCTGCTGGTCAGGCTTTAGTTGTTCCTTCGCTGGCTCCCTGTGGCTTGACGCCGTCCAGTGCCCAATCGCGCCCCTCCATCTCCCGCTGCCGAACTCTTGCGCTCAGCCCCGCCTCCAAGCAGCACGGCGCGCCAATGACAGG
>NW_021704980.1:0-1892 GCF_003719485.1 Trypanosoma conorhini | reverse complement strand
GCCAATGACAGGGCATACGACAACGCCCCTTCTCCAGCTCAGCAGCCGCACGCGAGGGGTGCTGCCGTGGCGCGTGTTGCTACGCTTTTCTCCAGACAGGTGGTCTCAGCGGAAGGAACCCGCTGTCGGAGGACGCTCACGGTGTGAGACGTTCCAGCGCTTCCAGGCTGTGATGGCGAAATAAATGTAAGGTAAGACCGCGAGCTGGAGGGAGCCGCAGGGCAACAGCACACGCGGATGTGTGAACTTCCGCAGTCGTGTGAGGTGTGCTTCACAAGCACGGCTTTTCACGGACGATTGCCATGGCGAACGCGTGCGTGGCGTGTGGCAGTACGTGCTCTGTTTGGCATCTGCCAATGGAGGAGGACGGCCGCTGTCGTCGCTTTGTTCCCCAGAGGTCCATTTGCCTAGTAGTTTTGTCTCTACTGCGTTCGCCGCTTCCTTGTGCGCCAGGCGCGGTGGCGGCCTCACGTGTGAATATATAGTTCCGCTGGTGCTCTATACTCTTCTCTACTGCCTCCTGTGCACCGTGCCCTCCTCTTTCTCTCCCTGCGGCAGTAATTTACAGGCTGCACAGCAAGACAAGCGCAAGGCAGCAGTTATGGGGGCGGATTGGGGGCAGCGTGGTCGCTGTGCGCAGTTGGGCTCGCGGCCCTTTGCGGCGTCGCCGTACCTCCTTCTCCTCGTCGTATTTCTGCTGCTGCTGTCTCTGTTGCCCCCGCACAGCGCAGCCGCCCAGTCCGCAGCAGCTCCTGACACCCCAGTGAAGGTGCTGCTGCTTAAGCGAAATGATCTTGGCCCATTCAGCTTTATGTCTAATGCTTTTTACGCCGGCGTGCACGCCTCGCTGAGGGCGCACAACTCCACGGCTGCGGGCGACGTTCTTACTGAACTTGTTGAGCGGGAATCAGACGGGGCGGGAGTCGCCACCGTTCTGGAGGACGTGATGCAGAAGGAACAGGACATTCTCACTCTTCTGGCAGAGTTCGGTGATACGTACTTGGGAAAGGTGCTTTCAGTCTTGCCTAGCTTTGACCTCGTCTCTTTTGCCCCGTTCACTGGGTCGAACTTCCTGCGTGGGTGGAACCCCAACGTGTACTTTGTGCGCGTCAGCCCTGTGTCCGAGCTGCAGGCAATTATCCGCTACGCCGTGACTCAGCTGCGGGTGCTTCGGCTTGGCTTCATGTACCTGCTGGATGAATACTTCGATGAAACGGACTATGGGCAGGCACAGCGTGTGCTGTCGGGGATGGGCTACGAGTTCTGCTACGTCTTCGCCGTGAAACCCGTCTCGACTGGTGAGGCCAACTCCAAAGAGTTCGACGATGAGTGGGAGCAATTTGTTGCGACTCAGCCGCAGGCTGTGATTATGTTTGGCGCGCCGACGGCAAGCACCGCGCAATTCATTAAGAGGATGCTGGAGGACGAGCGCACCGCCGGCGCGTACCTGCTGACCCCCTTTATGTTTCAGCCATTTGTTTTGCAAGCTTGGCGTGCTGCCGTGGGTGGTGGTGCGAAGTTTGTGCCCGGGCAGGTGATCGCGACGGGGACGAACCCGCTGGCGAAGGACGCAAGTTACGACGCCATCCGTCGCTTCCAGGCGGTGATGCGGGAGTACCTGAAGAACAGCGGGCAGAGGGACTACAAGGACACGGAGCATTTCCTCAACAATGACGATGACGGCGAGATGATGGTTGATGGGTGGATTGCCGGCGAGGTGCTGGCGCAGGCGCTGAGGAACTGGTAAAAGGGGTGAGGGACCGCAAGTCGTTCATGGCGTCTCTCTTCAAACAACGCCGGTATGTAATCGACGACCTCGTGATTGGCGACTACGGTGGCGAGTGCGAAGATGAGGCTGCAGCGCGGGGGGCCACCTGCCGCTGCAACCAGGG
>NW_021704988.1:1857-5700 GCF_003719485.1 Trypanosoma conorhini | reverse complement strand
GTTTTGTTTTGTGTGTGTGCTTTTTTACAGCGGATGTGACGATCCACGGACCGTCGTTCCTTTTGTGTTTGTGACACATGAGTGTTTTGTGTTTTTTCCCGTGTGCGGGCGCCTCGAGTGGAGGGGGCCCCGCGCAGGGGAAGAGGGCGCGGCCACGCCGCGGGGATATGGAACTGCAGTTCATTGGAACTGGGACCGGGGGCAGGTGGAGCACCTCGCGGGGAACAGAGACGAGGTGCGGGGGGAAGGAAGAGAGGTAGGACGTAGCGGACCCACGGGGAAGTTTTTTTTTTCTTTTCGATTGTCCTTGGATTTGTCGGTGTGTTCCTTCTGTTTTCCATCGGCGGGCTTCCTTCCGGTGCCGGGCTCACAAGCCCAGGCACGTGGCAGGGGGGCGGGCGCGCAGGAAGGGGAGAGGGCGGGCGGCGCGGCCGGCAACGTGCGGGGCGGCACCCGTCGCCTTCTGCTGGCGGCTCGTTTGGGCGTGTGGTCGCGCGGCCGCGGCGCCCATGGCGACTCCCGTGACTGCGCGGCGTGTTCTCCGCCTGGTTTGTTTGATTTTGATTGTTTTTTTTTTTTGGCGGGGTGGGGAGTGCCACGCTTTTGTTGGCCCGCATTCGTCGCTTGTGGCGCTCGGGAGTGCCGCTTTTTTCTGCTGGCCGCGGCGAGGTGCCGGTGGAGGCGGACGCGGCCTCCTCCCCACGCACGCGCGCGCACCTCTCCCTCTCCCTCTCCCTCTTCCTCTCTCGTGTGGTGTGTGTTACTTCTGTACGGTGAAAGATAGCCACAGGCCCAACCAGGAAGGTTTGCATCGCGTTCTACGCAGCGGCGTCCCCCCAGTCACTCTACGCACTGCATCGAAGGGGGAACACATTCGCTGACGCACCCGCAGCGCTGCCGCGATGATTTCGCAATGCCTCTCGCTGCTGCTCTGGTGGAGCTCCATCTCTTTCACTGGGGTGGGCTTCCCTGAGCTGTCGCAGGATCTCGATTTGGCAGTTGTAAGCAACCTGTCGTGCTCAGAGGTGCACATTGGCGGGGTGAATGGCACGTTCAACTCCTCGCTGTGGTTGCTGGAGACGACAACCCCCTCCACGGCAAACTGCACTGTCAACGCGGAGGTGCTTGGCAGCAATTTCACAATCCTGGCGGATGCGCTGCTGCCCCCCAGCCGCGTGGCCCTCCAGAAGTCCGTGGACGGGGCGTGCTACAGCACCGAGGTCGCCGTGGGGCCGTGTGACGTCAGCGTGACGCTAGAGAAGCTGGAGCTTAGCGAGCCAAACTTCCTGCTTGACGGGGTACTGAGCGGATACAAGGACACGGTCGCCACGCAGGCTTCTAAAATGATTTGCGAAAAAGTTCCTTCCTACGTCGCATCGGAGCTAATGAACCGCACGCTGAACCCTCCCGCACCCCACCCCACCCTTCTTGCTGGTGCCGCGCCACTGGAAAGGCTGAAGCTTTTCCGTGCGCTCGCAAGCATTGCCCGCAATGCCCCTCCTCTCTTTGGCGTCAGGTTCGCAGTGTCCTCGCTTGATGGGACGACGCTGCACGTGCACATGGCGTTCCCCGGCAGCCCCCACCTCAGGCTGGGTTTCTCCCCCGAGCTGGAAAGAATCTTGGGCAAGTTGGATGTTGCGCTCAGGGTGATGGAGCTTGCGAGCGCCGCAGATTCCCTGAAGCAGCTGCTGCCGATGCTCAAGAAGGGTTTGGTGGTGCTGGACGTCCCTCACTCCTTCAACGCGTCCTTTGAGGTTGTGTTTCACGACCTCCGGTGCGCTGAGGACGGAATAAACTGCACAGTGCCACGTGCTGGGGGCATTGCGCTGCAAAATATTCGGTCGGAGAACCTTGGCGAGTGGGACAAGGTTATCACGAATATCGCGGGCCCATTTGTTTCCTCGCTGCTTACCAAGGCTCTGGATGAGTATCTGCAGTCCGACAACACGACCGGTCCGCGCTTCCTCGTCCCAACGTTGCCGGAAGAGGCCGTCAACCAGCTGCCGCCGATGCCGTATGCGGCGGTTGCGGTGGTTGTGGCTGTGCTCCTCCTCGTGGGAACTGCCGTTTTGAGCGTTTGGCGCCACCGCCGCGGGGAGCCTGTGACAACCGACGATGGCCTTCCACTCACCCTGAAGCGTGCACTGTTGGAGGATCTGTTTCTGATGCTGCTGGTGGTTCTGACAGCGATCGGCTTTACCTGGTGCCTCCTAACCACAATTGTCTCCGTCGTGGCCGGAGGCGAAGTGCATTACATGAGCTTCGCACTGCTCGACACCATTTGGAAGACGTATGACGCGGGGCTGAGGGCCCTTGCCGTGCTCATGTTTACCTTCAGTGCAGTGTACCCCTACCTTAAGCTGGTGGCCACTGTGGTGTGCACGCTGATTCTCCAGAGGCCGGAAATGCTGCTTCTTCGCATCATCAACTACCTTGGGAAGTTTGCGCTGCTTGACGTATACTCCTTCATCGCCCTGTCGATGACGCTGCAAATTGATGGCTTGATTGAGGTGAAGTATCATTCCGGGTTTTATGTGTTTGTTTCAACGACGCTTATTTCCATCGTTGTGGGAAATTATGCCACACACTTCTGGCGCCGCGGCACCTCGCTCTACCGGTGTGACAAGCTGCTCGAACAATCTGCCCCATATGAGGCCGAACCCGCACACGACGAAGGTGGCGTCTGCAGCCTCGAGGGATGCAAACACAATGCGTGGACGCGGAGACGCCTGGTGGCTGCGGTGGCGAGCGGCATCTTTGTCGCCGCGTGTGTCCTCCCTGCGTGGATACTTCCCAGCATCGGGTACAAGATCCATTGGGTGATACCCATCTTCAAGGAAGAGGTGAGGCGTCTGTCCTTGTTTTCTCTTGCCACCTTGAATTGGTCCTTTTTCGTTGTCTGCTTCCTCACCGTTGGCCTCGTCCCGCTTGTGCACACGATCATGTTCCCGCAGTGGATGCTGCTGGCGTCGTGGTGCGCGATTGACGTGCTACTCGTGGCGTGTGTGGCCGGGTTTGCGCAGCTTGAGTCTAACGTTGCGCCAACCGCCCGAAACAAACTAAGCGCCTTTGTGAGCACAACGCCGTACCTGTACTGGCCGCTCATCCTGCTGCTGATCTGCACCGTGTGGCTTTGGCTCCTGGCCGCCGAGAACACCTTTCAGTTGTCGCGCCGCCTGCGGGCGTGGATGGCGCGGCGCAAGGCCAGGCACAGCAGTTAACTTTTCCTGTAATGGAGGCTCCCCGGCGGTGAACGGGCCATGGCACGACTCTGGCCCGGCCTGCCGTGGGATACACCCTTGTTTTGTTTTGTTTTGTTTTGTTTTGTGTGTGTGCTTTTTTACAGCGGATGTGACGATCCACGGACCGCGTTCCTTTTGTGTTTGTGACACATGAGTGTTTTGTGTTTTTTTCCCGTGTGCGGGCGCCTCGATGGAGGGGGGCCCCGCGCAGGGGAAGAGGGCGCGGCCACGCCGCGGGGATATGGAACTGCAGTTCATTGGAACTGGGACCGGGGGCAGGTGGAGCACCTCGCGGGGAACAGAGACGAGGTGCGGGGGGAAGGAAGAGAGGTAGGACGTAGCGGACCCACGGGGAAGTTTTTTTTTCTTTTCGATTGTCCTTGGATTTGTCGGTGTGTTCCTTCTGTTTTCCATCGGCGGGCTTCCTTCCGGTGCCGGGCTCACAAGCCCAGGCACGTGGCAGGGGGGCGGGCGCGCAGGAAGGGGAGAGGGCGGGCGGCGCGGCCGGCAACGTGCGGGGCGGCACCCGTCGCCTTCTGCTGGCGGCTCGTTTGGGCGTGTGGTCGCGCGGCCGCGGCGCCCATGGCGACTCCCGTGACTG
>NW_021704988.1:0-1832 GCF_003719485.1 Trypanosoma conorhini | reverse complement strand
CACGGACCGCGTTCCTTTTGTGTTTGTGACTACATGAGTGTTTTGGTTTTTTTCCCGTGTGCGGGCGCCTCGATGAGGGGGGCCCCGCGCAGGGGGAAGAGGGCGCGGCCACGCCGCGGGGATATGGAACTGCAGTTCGTTGGAACTGGGGCCGGGGGCAGGTGGAGCACCTCGCGGGGAACAGAGACGAGGTGCGGGGGGAAGGAAGAGAGGTAGGACGTAGCGGACCCACGGGGAAGTTTTTTTTTTTCTTTTCGATTGTCCTTGGATTTGTCGGTGTGTTCCTTCTGTTTTCCATCGGCGGGCTTCCTTCCGGTGCCGGGCTCACAAGCCCAGGCACGTGGCAGGGGGGCGGGCGCGCAGGAAGGGGAGAGGGCGGGCGGCGCGGCCGGCAACGTGCGGGGCGGCACCCGTCGCCCTCTGCTGGCGGCTCGTTTGGGCGTGTGGTCGCGCGGCCGCGGCGCCCATGACGACTCCCGTGACTGCGCGGCGTGTTCTCCGCCTGGTTTGTTTGATTTTGATTGTTTTTTTTTTAAAAAAGGACGGAAGGTGGGCGCCGAATGCGGTGTTTTCTTGTAGACCGTGTAAGTTAACAATCTGTTTTTTTTTGTTGTGTGTGTTTTTTTTTATTTTATTTTTTTCTGAGTGTCTGCATGAAAGTGGATGCCAGGCCGTTTGCTTCTGCGCTTGATGTTTTGCCCGTCTGCCACATATTTTTATTGTCTTTTGGAGAAGTCACACAGTTGTCTCGTGCACGCACGCTCCACGACGCATGATTCGCCGTCACTGATGGCCAGCCTGTGAGTGATGCGGTGCTCGTTTTTGGTGCGTTGCCTTGCAGGAATGCAGAGGCGTGGCCGGCGTTGGAGCGGCAGCGGCGTTAGACGCAATGCACGCCGACGTCGGCTGCACGCTGCCCCAATGAGTGGCGATGGCGTGGACGTTGGCGAGGCGTGCACCGTTGTTCCCCAAGAATGAGGGGACAACTGGGGACACGCTCAGCGCTCCTCCGCCTCCACGGAGGAGTTGTGGACGTCACAGTAAGAATTGTTTACGCGGCAGCACTGCGGAATCGCAAAGTACAAGAAAAAATTTGGAGTGGTGGAAATGACGTGCGAGGCGGGTGGATTTGTGACCGCCGACAAGGCGGCTTGCCATGTGGAGGCATTTGTTCTTTTTTTTTACTTGCAAAGGTGCACAACGCCGGGGAACAAGGGAGGGCGTGGCAGGAGACAGCATACCCACCAGGAAAAGCTCATGCAAGTGTCGGCTCTCTCTTTCATTGGCTCAGTTGATTTTCCTCTAGAGCCTGTGACCCGTCGTGCTCGCTTGAATTATTTCCCTTTGCGTCTACGGGGCCTTATGTCTTGTTGCTCTTTTCGCCGCTGCGTTGACACATGGGCGCGAGGTGGCAACTGCCGTCTTCACGCGCCCGCACGCTCCGGGGCGGCCGGGGGAGGTGCAGCCTGGGAGGACAGCGCAGGCAGCCGTGTGGGCGGCGCGGCCGTGACGCTGCTGCGCTGCAGGCTAAGTCCCCGCTCGGTGGCTGCTTGGCGGCGGTGCTCCCTCATTACTGTGCCGCAGCGCACGCCCCAGTTTGTTTTCCCACGCTCCGCGGCAGGGGAGGCAACTCTCCGCGCCGGTGTTGGGCCGCGGTGTGTCGCCGGCCCCGGCAGGGCCGCACAGAGGTGCCTCGCCGCGGCGCAACGCGCATTGCGGCTATTTGCTTCCCTAGCAGGCTGCGAGCGCCGTGCATTTCCCGTGTCCGTCGCTGCGCCCGCCGCCCCTGTCATTTTGCCTTCGGTGTAGGGGCGTTGGCCCGCGGCCCCCCA
>NW_021704987.1:4118-5704 GCF_003719485.1 Trypanosoma conorhini | reverse complement strand
GCGAGCAGCTTGGGCCGCAGCGCGGCGGCGGTGGCGGCGGCGGCGGCGGCGGTGGCCGTAGTTGGGCCCCCACAACCTAAAAATCCCCGCGGCGCAAAGCAGAATCCACTGGAGCGACTAATTGCGACGGCATCGAGCTGCGAAGCTGCCGAGGTCGCTCTCCACGCTGGGCCTTCAGTGGCCTGCACGCGCCGCTTAGTCCTGACGCTAGAAGCCGTGATGGCGCTGGTGGGGTTGTCTTCCAGCAGCGAAGACGGGGGATGCGTCACGGACGCGCTGGAGGTGTTGTCGTGGCTGCGGCCCCGTTCACCGCCGGCTCCGCTTTTCCACCAAGTGCTCGTCATGGCACCGGGCACCCGCGGTACGTCGCCGCTGCTGGCGCTGACGCGTGCGCGGTGGGACGGCGTGGATGAGGCCTGCGCTCTTGCCCGCGTTCTCGCTGACGCAGTACCGAACCCGGCGCAGGGCGGCCAGGCTGCCCGCCGACGCCGAGGTGCAGGCGCTTCCGCCTGCTTGTGTGCCGCCTGCTCTGCGGCGTTTGCGCCTCCCTCGCCGACGCCTTTGGCCTTCCACCGACGCAGTTCGTGGAGCGCCTGCGCCTCGGCGCCGGCGACCAGGCCGCGATCAGCGCGGTGTGGGACGGGTGTTCCGCGACTTCACGCTGCCGTGCGGCCTCCTGTACGGCTGCGCCGGCCCTTTTCCCCCGATGCGCGTGTGCCTTCTCACAGGCGGGCTCGGGGGCGCTGCTGCTTGGCCTGGCGTTCGACGGATCCGCCCCGGGGAACGCGACCGACTTCTCCGTGCGCTGCGCCGTGATGGGCACCCGCGCCGGTCTCGTTGGGGCGTGGCCTACGCTGTGGCGTTGGCGGAGGCCTCCCCGCCCCCCATGCGCCTGCGAAGGCGCTGGCCGGGCGTGGCTCCCCCGTGCTCGCCGCCGTGGGCGTGAGCCTCTTCGGCGACAACGTCTCCGGCTTCGTTTACGCCATCGTGGCGCACTCCGTCGTGGTGTGCGGCGTGGCGGCCCTCGCGGTGGCCCTGCCGCCGTACTTCGCCAACGGGAGGCGGTGGCGCGGCAGGGGCGAGGAGCAGCTCGCCGCGATGAGGGCCCTGGATCCCGCGTACCGCCGCAAGTTTGTCCCGGTGCGTCGCCTGGGCGTCGGCTACGTCGTTGTTGTGGCCCTGCTGCTAGTCTTCTTCACCGTGCAGGCCCCCGCGGTGAGCTACACGAAGGTGTCGAGCGGGGCTTCCGTCGCCCTCGGCGTCATCACGCCTGCGCTCGTGCTGTGCCTCTTCCTGATGCTGCTGCCTGTGCGGTGGCTGGGCGGCATGGACGGGCCCTTCTTGACCGCCGGCCCGCGACACGCCGACGCTGCCGCTGAATGCGCGGCTGTCCGACGCTGAGGAGGAGGAGGTGGCGTTGCCTGGCCGGGGCAACAGGGAGAGCCCCGAGCACGCAGACACCGAACTACCGGACACGCCGAGAAATGGGCTGGGTAATGGGGCAGATGCCGCGCCAGACGGGGTCGCAAGTGTGTCTGACGTCGACTCAGAGTCCCCGCAGGATCCCCGCTACGGCGGCTCCGTGT
>NW_021704987.1:0-4093 GCF_003719485.1 Trypanosoma conorhini | reverse complement strand
GTTCGTCCCGGTGCGTCGCCTGGGCGTCGGCTACGTCGTTGTGGCCCTGCTGCTGGTCTTCTTCACCGTGCAGGCCCCCGTGGTGAGCTACACGAAGGTGTCGAGCGGGGCTTCCATCGCCCTCGGCGTCATCACGATTGCGCTCGTGCTGTGCTTCTTCCTGATGCTGCTGCCTGTGCGGTGGCTGGGCGGCATGGACGGCGACGCTGAGGAGGAGCCCGGGCGGGCCAATGCTGCGGAGGAGGAGTCGTTGCCTGTCCGGGACAATAAGGCGGGCCCCGACCCTGCAGACACCGAGCTGCTAGATATCCCGAAAAATTGGCCGGACAATGGGCCGGACGAGGCCGCAAATGTGTCTGACGTCGACTCAGAGTCCCCGCAGGATCCCCGCTACGGCGGCTCCGTGTGGGACAACCTGAAGCGGGCGGACATTTGGCTGATATTCATCGCGTTCATCTGCCAGAGCGCCATGGGTGTTATTGTGGTTTACAACGCAAGCACCATCTCCGTGGCGTTGACTGGGCATAAGCGGAGCCAGCAGACCTCCGCCCTGTACACCGCGTTTCTCGGCGTGTCCAGCAGCATTGGGCGGATGGCCATGGGAATGTTCGAGGCCTTTGTGCAGCATCAGCCCGCCGACAACCGCCGGTTCCTGGTGACGCTCGCGTTGCCCCTCTCACCTTTCCTTGCTGCTGTTGCCGGCGTCTTGCTCCTAACGATCCCGGGTGAGGCCATCCTGCTCCCGTACATCATCGTGTACTTTGAAGAGGACGTGTTTGCTGCTGTTGCTGCTGTCATGTTTCCGTCGCTCTTTGCGAGCAACCATGGCGTGTACTACAATGTCGGCTTTCTGACCTCCGTGTTTTCCGTCGTCGGATTCAACCGTTTTCTCTTCGGCTACGTGGTGGACGCGAAGCACGCCAGCTTTGGGCTTGACCCAAAGGAGGGGTGCACCGTGGCGGAGTGCGTGCGCCTGCCGATCATCGTCTCCAAGTGTGTGGAAGCTCTGGGGGCTGCCCTCTCGTTTCTTGTGCACATCCGCTACAGCCGGTTTGTCCGCCGGAGGCGTTATGAGGCGGAGGAAATGGATTGATTTGCTTTGTTAACATTTGTTTTCCTTTCTTTTTAGCAATTTACCTTGGATTTTTTTTGTGTGTCTGTGTGGATTGGCTGCGAAGTCTTTTTTTTTTCTGTTTGCCTGTTTTAATGTTTCTTTGCTTTTTGCAGGTTTTTTATTTTTGTTTTTAAATTTTGTTTTATTTTCGGTGCGCTTGACGTTGTGGCCACTGCGCGGCTGCGGCACGGCGGGGCGATGGGACCCGGATGGCCGCTTTGTTTTACGTGTGTCCTTAGCAGTGAGAGCTGGACAAATGAAAACGTTTTTTTTTTTTTTGCCTTTACTTGTGAACTGATTCTCACGGGGCGTGCTTCGGCAGCCCCTGCGCGGCTGCTGTGGGGAAGTGGGCGTCGGGTGTGCGTGTGCGCACCTGCGGTGCTTTCAGCCACGGCGTTCTGCAGCTGAGGATGCGTGCCGCCTTTTCTTCCTCCTTTTTTTTGCCTTGACTTTTCCTGCACTGCGAATAGGGCTAAGGCGAAAATAAGAGCACAACCAGCAACAACACCAGCCAATCACACCACCACTGCGGCACGCCTAAGTGGACGACTTCATCACCGCGTGCGTGAGGCGGCGCAATGTGCACCAGCCCGAGTTCGTGCAGGCGGTCCGCGAGGTCGTGACGTCGCTCTGGCCCTTCCTGGAGCGTAATCCGGAGTACTGCGAGGACGCGCTGCTGGAGCGCCAGGTGGAGCCCCAGCGTGTCGTCCAGTTCCGCGTCTCGTGGGTGGACGACAAGAGCGAGGTGCGGGTGAACCGGGCGTGACGCGTGCAGTTCAACCCCTGCATCGGCCCCTACAAGGGCGGCGTGCGGTTCCACCCCTCCGTGAACCTGTCGATTCTCAAGTTTCTGGGCTTCGAACAGAGCTTCAAAAACGCCCTGACGACGCTCCCCATGGGCGGCGGCAAGGGCGGCTCGGACTTCGACCCCAAGGGGAAGAGCGAGCGTGAGGTGATGCGGTTTTGCCAGGCCCTGGCGACGGAGCTGTTCCGCCGCATTGGCGCCGACACGGACGTTCCCGCCGGCGACATCGGCGTCGGCGGCCGCGAGGTGGGCTACATGGCGGGCATGACGCAGAAGCTGACGAACTGCAAGGCCTGCACCTTCACGGGGAAGGGCGTTGCGTTTCAAGGGAGCCTGATGCGCCCCGAGGCCACGGGCTACGGCGTTGTCTACTTCCTGGAGGCCGTCCTGAAGCGGCACCAGCAGGAGCTGCAGGGGAAGACGGTGCTCGTGTCGGAGGCCGGCAATGTGGCGCAGCACGCCATCGCGAAGTGCCTCCAGCTGGGGGCGAAGGTGATCAGCGTCTCGGACTCGCGCGGTTGCGCGCACGACGCGGCGGGCTTCACTCCGGAGAAGCTGAGGACCCTGATGGACATCAAGGGCGCGAGGCACGGCATCGTGGAGGAGTACGCGAAACAGGTGGGCGCAGAGTACCACGCAGGGAAGCGACCGTGGCACCTGAAGGCGGATATTGCGCTGCCGTGCGCGACGCAGAACGAGCTGGAGCTTGAGGACGCAAAGAGCCTGATCCGGAACGGCGTCCTCGCTGTGGTGGAGGGCGCAAACATGCCGACGACGATGGAGGCGACGACGGAGCCCATAAACGCCGGCGGGGTCGCCGTCTCTGGCTTGGAGATGACGCAGGACGCCATGCGCCTGGGCTGGACGGCGGAGGAGGTGGACAAAAAACTCCACGGAACCATGAACTCCATCCACGGCGCGTGCGTGAAGTACGGCACGGAGGGTGGCAAGACGAATTACGTGAATGGCGCCAACATTGCCGGCTTCGTCAAGGTCGCGGAGGCGATGAAGGAACTTGGCGTCGTTTGAGCCGTCTCTGCCGGACGCGCGGAACGAAAGTGGAAGGGGCGGAAACAGCAGCAATATGACGAACACTAGCCCACTAGTTATAGGTATAAAAAAAACGTTTGGGATTGTAATGCTGCTGACTAGGTGCGAATCTCTCCGCGCGCGAAACTGCGCCCGCGGTAGCGTCTGTGACGGCTCTCTCTGTGTGTGTGAGTCTGCGGTCGCAGTAAGTGCCGGTGAGCTTCGCACGAGGCCCAGCGGGGGACTGCAGTACTTTTTTACCTTTTTCTGTTCTGTGTTGGTTGAGTAACGACTGAAGGGGGTATGCGGGAAAACGTGACATGGGTTTCTTGTCTTAATAGCTAGCAACTTCTTTAGTTTATTTTGGTTTTTGGTTGTTTCAAAGAAGACGCGGTTGGTGGTTGAAGGGGTTTGGCTGCTCTTTTTTTTTTTTTTCAGTGCCACCCGGATGTGACTTTGGTGCCCGCCACGCGGGGCCTTGTCGCTGGGAGCAGGAAGCACGCGAGCTGCCCGCCCGCATTTGTGAGCTACAGGCCCACGTTTTGCCCGGCGTCGATGTACACATGACGCGTTCCTGTCTGCTTTGTGTTGGGTGGATGATTCTTTATTTTATTTTATTTGCGGTATCTTCACGCACGCCCTTCTGCTGCTTCCGTCCCGTGCGTGTTGTTCCGCGCCCGGCCCCCGGGCCGTTGTGTGTGTGTGGCGGCCCGGACCCACTTGTTGCTCTTGCGGTGTTTTCTCCCTTCTCCTCCTCCTCCTGCATCCGGGGACGGCCGCAGCGCCGTCGCACGCCGCGTGCGTGAAGTAAACGGGCGGCGTCTGTTTTGGTTTACTCCTTTTTTTCTCCGCCTCGTCGCATTCCCCGGCGGGGCGAGATGAAAGGGGGGAAAAAAAGAAGGCGCGGCGCATGTGGGTCGTTGCCCTCCGCACTTAGTTTTGTGTGCGCATGTGTGCCGGCGCCCCTCGATTTCGTATTGCACTCGCCGGGCCGTTGCGGGGGTCCCTCGGGCGGAGGGAGGAGGGCGCTGGCCCCCACCCCCTGCGCCGCGGCGAAGGAGGCGCCCCGGTGCCTTTGCGCGCGCGGGTCTGGCGGTGTGTGTGTGTGGCCCTCGTGCGCGGCCGCCGCATTCTGCCCAAGACGC
>NW_021704989.1:0-5699 GCF_003719485.1 Trypanosoma conorhini | reverse complement strand
TGCGTGTGTGTGTGTGTGTGTGTGTGTGTGTGTGTGTGTGCCTCCGCACGCCCTCCATTACTTGTTCTTTCTTGTGCTTTCTGAGTTTGATGTGGGTTAATCGTTGTTCTCGGCATCACGTTTTCGATAGGAGCTAATTTCTTTTCTTTTTGTGTGTGTGTGAGGTGCTGTCTTCGTGGTAGGTGTTTAATTAGTAGTAATTTTTTTGTCGTGTTATGAATTGGGTGTTCTTCGTGAATCTTTGCTTTTGTTGTTGTTTTTTTGTTCGTAGCTAAGTGGTGGCTGTGTGCTGTTTGCCTTGTTTGTTGGAGCTGTTTGTGCTTACTTTCGGCGCTGCGCGTGGATGTCCTTGGTGTTGGCGGTTTGCATTACTCTTTGTGTTTTCATGTCATTGTTGCCTTTAGTATTACTGTTATTGTTGTGGCTGCTGTTGATAGTTGAAGCTTTGTGTGTGTGTGTGTGTGTTTCGCTAGCCTCGCTGGATGTCAGGCGTCGGTGGGGGCGGTGGTGTTGGACGTGAGCCGCTGTTTTCCTCAAAGTGGCCCCAGCCGGAGAACGGCAGCCCGACGGTGCGTGAGCGCAGCCCGCGGGTGATTCCGTTTAGAGCGGCGACGCAGTTGCGTGGCGCTGTGTCTCTGCCGCCCCCGTCCGGCGGGCCGCCGTTTGACGTCGCCGCCGTGGCCGCTGCAGGGGCGGAGGCGGTGGCGTCTGACGCGTCGCGCCGCGGGACGGAGGAAGCGGGGGGCGGCGCCGGCATCACCGTGGAAAGCAAGAGGCACGGCGGGTTTGAGCTGCCGGGGCGTATTTTTGGTCGTCGGGAGCGTGCGTCTGCGGAGGGGGGCAGTGTGCGGCAGGATGCGGCGGCGCTGAGGACGACGACGGTATTCACCGGCGTGACGCCGCGGCACCGTGACGTCATGCAGGCCGTTGAGGGCACCACGGCGACCGCGCCGCAGGAGGGCGGCGGAACTCTTTGCGCCACTGCAGGACACGCCGGTAAGGCTCTGACGGAGAGCGAGTTCATCTCTGACGTGCTTTTTATGTGGATGGGCGTTGATAGGACGAAGTACTTCACTTACGATGAGGCCTCCCGTCGCTACGCGGCAAATGCGGAGGTGGGCACGGTGCGCCAGCGTCAGGCCGCGGCCACGCTGCAGGAGTGTGGTTGGCTGGCGCATCAGATTGATGACGTGCTCGGAGGCAGCAGCACCGAGCGGTCCTTCTTGCAGCAGAGTTTGCGCAGTGCGGTGCGGCGGCAACTGTTGCAGTACCATTGCCTGGTGGCCTCCTTCCGTGAACGTCGGTCGCCGCCGATGACATTCGGTGATTTGGTTGTCGCCTTCAAGAGGGTGCAGCCCAAACTCCACGTGCTCTCCACCATTCTCCGTGAGACCGAGTCGGTGAAGGGGGGAGAGCTCGCCTCGAAGCTGCAGCGACTTGTGCAGCAGGGCTCCGCTAGGCTCTCCGCGCTGCTATCCGACGTGTACATGGAGGCGGTGAGCCCGCTGCTCTACATGGCGGTGTCAAGCATCACAAAAGGGGAGATCTCGGACCCTTTTAACGAGTTTTTTGTGAAGTCCAACCCCCGCATAGACAACGCATCCGATGCGTTTTGGTCCTCGAAGTTCGCGCTTCTGCCGGAAATGCTTCCCACCACCGTGCCACGCGCCTTGGCGGAGCAAGTTATGTTGGTGACGAAGAACGTTAGTTTTATTAGAAATTGTTGCCGCTGCAAGCACTGGCACATGGACCCTGCCATTGTGACGGCGGCGCAAGCTGCCTCCTTTGACACCATCGCCGCAGTGGTTCGCGATGCCGTGTGCCTTACAAACAAGGCGGTGCTGCGGCTGATTCGCGAGGAGTTTCACCTCGACAACGTCCTTCGTATGGTGAATGCCTTTCTGCTGGTTGGCAATGGAGGTTTTTACGAGCTGCTCATCGACCGGCTAGACCCTGTGCTCAGTCGATTGAGTCATATGGTGCAAACCTCCATTGTGCGGGACCACATGCAGAGCGCCCTGCTTGACATTGTCCCCTACACCCGGCACCTCGACACGGACCTTTTTCCCATGCTGCATTGTGAGTTGGTGAAGGACGACAAGATTATTGGGTGGGACGCCTTTCTTGTGACGATGTCCGTGCCCTCCCCGCTCAACAACGTCTTTGACGTGAACGCCATGAAAGTATACCGGCGACTCTTCCGCATCATGTTCAAAGTCAAGCGGGCTGAGGTTGCGCTGAAGAAGTCGTGGCGACAGAGCGTCGTGCTGGACCGCATCATTGGACGGCTGCACAACACGAGCCACGAAGCCACCGCCTGGCGCGAGGTCGCGGCGGACGCGCACCTCCTCGGGCTGCAGCTGAATCACTTTGTCAACAACCTCTGGTCGTACCTTGTGGCGGAGGTCTCCACCGTGTCGTGGGACCTGCTCATGAAGGCGCTGCGGCAGTGCACCTCACTGGATGACATTCGAGCCGCCCACATTGCGTACCTGCAGTACCTCACGCTCCACTCTCTCCTTCACGGGGACTGCGCCTCGATGCGTCAGAACATTGAGAGCATCCTCAGCATCGTTCGGCAGTACGTTGGGGCGCAGGCGCTCCTCACCTCGCTGCTGGAGCGCGGGAGCGGGGACGTGTTCTCCATCAAGGGTGAGTACCAACGCCTGGCCGACGACTTTCAGCGCGAGATCACGTCGCTCCTGACGACGTTGGAGGAGCAGCACCTGCAGTTTGATTTTTTGAACTTTCTCCTTCTACGGCTGGACTTTAATCACTTCTACCACGACACTCTCAGTGGAAGCAACACGGAGTTTTAGAGGCATGTACTTAAAGTGTGAGTGAGTGGCTGCGGGGGAGGGAAGATACGTGAGGTGTGTCTTCCTTCGCCTCTGCGGGTGCGACGTTTGCTCGCGTTGTGGCGTCTCTGTTTTGTTTGTTTGTTTGTTCGATTGACTTTCCCTTGTCTCCCCTTCTGACGCTGATTGACGGCCACATCTCCCCCGTACTTTATTCTGTGGGCTGCTCGCATCTTCTTCGCCGCGTTGGTGTGCTCCCCACTGCGCCTCCTGTGCGGCGCGGAACCGAAGTGGGCAGGAGGCAGCAAGAAAAGGGGGAAAACCGAAGGCCCACGCAAGTGTGCGTTCTACCGTTGTTGGCAGATTTCGTCTGCAGTCGGGCAAAGGGCGGGGTGGCTTGCGTCTTCATTGCCTTTGTGGTTGCCGGCATGCACATGCACGCAACTGGCGTCTGCGCTGTCTGCCCTCTCTGTTGGTGGGATGCCGCGCTTCAGAGGCGGTGGTGGCGGCGGGAAGAGAGGGAGAGGTAGCCGCGCACATAGGTGCACACACGCGAGAAAGATACAATACATTCATGTACGCTGATGTTGCGCTTCGTGGAGCAGACGCGGGGGGAGGAGGCGGCGGCGGCGGCAGCGGTGAGGGTATTATGCGTGAGCGCGGCGGTGTCCGCCCCCTTCTGCCTCCCGTTCACTTCAATGCGGAGTTGCCGCCGGGCGCGTCAGTCGGATGCGCACCGTTTCTGATGGTGGTGGTTGTCGCCATGCTGCCGTTTCTCTTCGGCGTGGGCAACGTGCTCTGGCCGGCGGTGAAGCGGTGGTGGCGGCGACGTTGGGGCAAGCCATCTGCGGGTGAGACCGTGCGCACCATTACGGGGCGCTTTCACCGCGGCGACGCCAGAAATCGCTGGAGTGAAGACGGCGGAAGCGCGCACAGCGGCATCCTTCTCCACGCGGTGCTGCTGTACATCGCCAGAGGCGCTGGGGCGGCGCACGACGGGGAGAGTCTCTGGAGGGAGGCGGATTGGCGCAACAAGCCATCTGTGCTTTTTCTCTTTGACCCGCTCAAGAGCGACTCCCACCTGGTGCTCGCCCCGAGCTCCTTTGAGCCCGTCGGCGTCTACCAAACGGGGGCGGAGCAGCGCGCCCTGTGCGAGCGAGAGCAGCTGCAGCGGTACACCGTCCTGCGACTCCCCACCGCCGGCGCGTGGGTGGCGGTGGGCGACGGCGTTTACGTGACGTACCAGCGACGCCGGGCGGACGCCGCCGGCGTGGACAAGGTGGAGCACACGGTGCATCTGAAGGCGGTGGGGCCGAACGGTCCCCGCTGTTTGGAGAGTTTTGTCTCCCGCTCGCTGCGCCACTACGTGAAGGAGCTGCCCGCCGCCACCGCCGCCTGCCGGTACTGCCTGCACATGCAGGTCGGCAAGGATGGGCTGTGCTTCAGGAAAACTCCGCTTTGCTCCACGAAGTCGTTCGACACTTTGTTTTTCCCGCAGAAGCGGGGCATCCTGGCGCTGCTCGACCGCTTCCTCCGGAAGGAGGGCCGCTTCGCCGTGGAGGGGATTCCCGACAAACTCGGGTTTCTCCTGCACGGCCCGGAAGGCACGGGGAAGACGGCCTTCGCGGCGGCGCTGGCGGCGTACACCTCCCGCCATGTCATTCTTTTGCGCCTCCCGCTCTTTTCCACGAACCAGCAGCTGCTTGACGTTTTCCTCGCCCGGGAGCTGGCGTGCGTCGGGGAGAGCCAGCCCTTCCGCTTCTCCTACGCCGACGTCGTCTTCCTGCTGGACGGCGTCGACCACAGGGATGCGCTACTGCGGCGGCGGCGCTCCGCCGCGGACGGCGACGCCCCGGCGCTCGGCCCGCGCAGGCCGCGGGTGAACGACGCTCCCTCGCTCTCCAGCCTCCTCAACGCCCTCGACGGTGTGGTGGAGACGCCCTCCCGCATCGTCGTGATGACCACGCGAGACCCAAGCGGCATCGACCCCGCCCTGCTGCGCCCGCGCCGCTTTGACTACACGGTGCGCATGGGCCACCTGCGGCTGCCGGAGCTGCTCGAACTGTTGGGCCTCCACTACGGCACGGTGGAGGCCCACGGCACGGGGCCAAGCACGAAGGACCGTCGGCTGCGCCAGGAGGAGATCGCCGAGGTGCGTCGCTCCGTGGACTTGCTTGCGCAGGATGAGTTTAGCATCAGCGGCGCAGTCGCAGAGTCCATGTGTTTTGCCGCGCCCTCGCTGAAAGCGTTTCTCGACGCACTGCGTCGCCGTTACCTCAGCGACCGCTAAAAATATACCGTGCAAAACCACAACGCATGGAGAGGGTGTGCGCTGCGGAAGCGGGACAGGGGACACGCAAGAGCAACCGTCCCCCTTTGCCCCTCGCTACAAATATCAGCGGCGCTGCTGCTTCCATGTGTGTGTATTGCCTTACCCTTCCCCTTCGCTCTTCTTCCTCTTCTTCCGCAACAGCAAGCTAGGCAGCGCACACGCGTTCCGCGTTCTTTCAGTCGTCCCTTTTTTTCCTTTCCGTTTCCTACCGCTCTTGACCATGGCCGTCGTCTACGAGGGGCAGCTCAAGGGGCACCGCGGCTGGGTGACCTCCCTCGCCTGCCCGCAGATCCCTGAGACGTACATCAAGGCGGTGTCGACCTCCCGCGACAACACGCTCATCGCGTGGGGCGGCAACCAGGACCGCAACAGCGAGGAGTGCGAGTACGGCTTCCCGGAGCGCCGCCTGGAGGGCCACAGCGCGTTCGTGTCGGACGTCGCCCTTTCGAACAACGGCGACTTCGCCGTCTCCGCCTCGTGGGACCGCTCCCTGCGCCTGTGGAACCTGCAGAACGGCAGCTGCCAGCAGAAGTTCCTGGGCCACACCAAGGACGTGCTCTCCGTGACCT
>NW_021704946.1:4733-6222 GCF_003719485.1 Trypanosoma conorhini | reverse complement strand
GTGGCGGGAGGGAAGCGGCCCTTGGGACCCGCTGCGGTGTGCCGTTTGCCGCTCCGGGCTATCGTGAGGGCACATGCGGAGGAGCGTACACAAAACCCTCTTCTGCCGTTGCTTCTGCTTTTCTTCCCTAGCGGGACGGCAATGCCTCGGCTATTTACTATTTCCCTGTTTCTGTGTGTTGGCTGAATGCACCCATTGCGCGGGCCGCTGCTGTGTGTGTCTGTGTGTTTGTCCCTCCCACGCACTCTTTCTTTCTCTCCGCCCCTCGCTAGACTCTGTGCGTGTGCTTGTGCCTGTGCGAGGAGTGGCGATGGCTGGCCGTGCGCTGTTGGTGTGCGCCCTCTGCGCGCTGTGCTGCGCCGCCGGCGGGGGCTGGGCGTCGGGGCCGGCCGAACCCGCGCGCCCAACGAAGCCCGAGCTCGAACGTCTGTACTCGAATTGGTACGACCTGATAGAGCTCGAGTGCAACTCTGCGATTGAGGAGATGAAAAAAAAGGATGCGAAGGCGACCGCACGTAAATGCGTAACTGACAGGATGGACGAGATCTATGCGTATTTTTTCGGCGTGGACCCCCGCAGGCGTGAGGCCGCCGCCGCCACTGCAACGACGAAGGCGACTACGACTGACGGTGAAAGCGGCCCCGCGGCGCAGCCCGCAGTGCCCACCTCCCAGCAGGAAACGGAAACGAGTGGCGACAGCGAAGGACGAGGCACTCAGCCGGCAGCGGGGGCGGCTGCTAAAGCGGCGAGTACCGCAACCAAAAAGAATGCAACGAAGCCGGCGCCCGGTGACAGTGACGGCAGCAGCACCGCGGCCTCGCACTTCGCCTCCCCCTTTGCGCTGCTGCTTCTGCTTGCGTGTGCGGCTGCCGCTGCGATGCTGGCCGCGTGAGAGTGGGACAGAGAGTGGGGTGGAGGAGGACCGTGCGTGCACACAGCTCGTTCTTCTTTGTTTCCTTATCTCTGTGCGCCCCTGCACGGATTCTCTCGCCCCTCGCACCACCCCACGAGGCAGACAACACATAATGTGCTCATAACTGTACACAACTCCACTCATGCAGGCTCGTCGGTCCTCTTCTTCTTTTGCCCCCTGATGAGCCGCTGCCGTCCTGCTTGGCTGCGTGGGTACAGCACCGTAACTGTTTTTATCCTTCTTTATTGTTTGTTTGCTTCCATTGCTTTCAGTGGGCGACCCCTCTCTCTCTCTTCCTGGAGTGGGCTGTGCGGGAGCGGAGAGAGAGAGTTTGTGTGCTGGTCGTCCCATGTGTTGCTGCGCGTCCCCACTGCTCGGTGGACGCGCCCCCACGCTTCGGCTTCACTTCGCGGGGTTTGTTTGTTTTTTATTTTCCTCCGCTTATGTTTGTGTGTGTTTTGGGTGATCTGTGCCCGTTTTACAGCCTCAGCCGCTGACGTCTCCTCCCCGCGGGCGCTGGTGTCTTCTTTTTGAATTTGCTTCTCTTTCCCCGCTTTTTTCCCCTGTCCAAGTCGT
>NW_021704946.1:3303-4708 GCF_003719485.1 Trypanosoma conorhini | reverse complement strand
TCGCACCACCCCACGAGGCAGACAACACATAATGTGCTCATAACTGTACACAACTCCACTCATGCAGGCTCGTCGGTCCTCTTCTTCTTTTGCCCCCTGATGAGCCGCTGCCGTCCTGCTTGGCTGCGTGGGTACAGCACCGTAACTGTTTTTATCCTTCTTTATTGTTTGTTTGCTTCCATTGCTTTCAGTGGGCGACCCCTCTCTCTCTCTTCCTGGAGTGGGCTGTGCGGGAGCGGAGAGAGAGAGTTTGTGTGCTGGTCGTCCCATGTGTTGCTGCGCGTCCCCACTGCTCGGTGGACGCGCCCCCACGCTTCGGCTTCACTTCGCGGGGTTTGTTTGTTTTTTATTTTCCTCCGCTTATGTTTGTGTGTGTTTTGGGTGATCTGTGCCCGTTTTACAGCCTCAGCCGCTGACGTCTCCTCCCCGCGGGCGCTGGTGTCTTCTTTTTGAATTTGCTTCTCTTTCCCCGCTTTTTTCCCCTGTCCAAGTCGTCAGTCGTTCGTTGCCCGAACAGGTGAAGAAGCGTTTCTTTTGCGCACACGCCATGCTGCATTTTCTCCGCGCCGCCTCGCAGTCCGCGCGGCTGCTGGTGGTGATGGCGCTGGTGGCGGCGGTGTGTTGTGGCGGCGGCTGCCGTGCCGCATCGCTGGAGTACACCTGCACCTCCGACGCGGTGGTGCGCGGGAATGGCAAATTGAAGTCCGCACCGGTGGTGGTGAAGTCCGTCCCCGCGCCGGGAGAGCCCCAGTCGGGGGAGTACGTTGCCGTGGCGGAAGGCTGGGCGCCGATCCGCATCGCGGTGTCGACGGGGGACCTGGAGAACACCAGGAAGTACTGCAGCTTTTCGAGGGGTTCCAAGCCGAATCTGCTGGGCGACGCCTCCGCCGACTGCAGATTCGATGAGTTGCCTTCTTGGAAGAAGAAGCTTCTCGTCGGGGGCGTCGTCCCTGCCGCCGTCAAGCTGCACGCGGAGCGACTGCTGGTGCAGCCGCTGAAGGGGCCGCTGAAGGTGCCAGAATTTGCCGCTGACAGCGTTTGCGGCCAGTTTACAGTGCCCGCCGCCCACCGCTCCCCGGGCGTTGACAGTGCCGACATGGTGCTCTACGTCGCCGCTGCGCCGGGCGGGGTGTGGGCGTTGCCGTGCGCCACGCTGGAGAATGGCCGCCCAATCGTCGGCGCCGTGAACTTGGCGCCGGCAAATTTGTTCCACGGACGCCTCGCCACCCGCATCGCCGCGCACGAGATCGCCCACGCACTCGGCTTCTCCTACCAGCAGATGGCGGCCCACCGCATGCTGAGGAACGTGACCGGCGTGCGCGGCAGGAAGCTGTCGGTGGTGGTGAACTCGACGAATGCCGCGATGGCTGCGAGGGAGCACTACGACTGCGACAACATTCGGGGG
>NW_021704946.1:0-2822 GCF_003719485.1 Trypanosoma conorhini | reverse complement strand
TTTGGGGGGCCAGGCAAAACTCCGCGAGGCCTGGCGACAATCCCTCCTCGTGGTGCCTGGACACGGCTCCCACCACGGTGAAAGGCGCGACGGATGAGGATGAAGGTGAGGACAATCTCGTTGCCGCCGTGCACGAGGAATTAAAGTGCCTTGGCGGAGAAGCGCACCTGAAGTGGGATAAGAAGAGGGGAGGCAGAGTCGACTGGGAGCGGTGCACGTCTGGGACGGCGGTTCCGTGGGAGATTCCGCCCTTCGACGCCGACACGGTGACCTGCCCCGGGTTCGATGAGGTGTGCACGATATCCGCCACCGGCGGCAGCGTCCTCACGGGGTTTAAATGGGACGGCAAGGACAAGGAGTGGAAGAGAAAGGCCCCTGTGGAAGAGCCGGAGCCGGAGCCGGCGCCAGCGCCGCCAGTGACGGGCCCTGCTGAGGTTGGGCCCGGCAACGGCCACGAGAACCGGCCCGCGATCCCGCCGCCTTCCGAAGGAAACAACGGCGGAGGCACCGGCGGCAGCAGCGAGCCGGTCGGCGGCGCGCCGTCGACGGGGCAGGGGCTCCCCGCAGCGGACCCGGAGGGCCCGCAGAAGCCCGTGCCCGAGGAGGGCGGGGTTGCGGTGCCGGGGGCAAAGGACAGCGAGGGCGTGCCTCCCGAGAGCAGCCACGGCGGCGGCGGCGGCGGCGGAGGTGTGAGTCCTCCGGCGGGGACACCGCCAGCGGGCGGGGACGCAGCCGACAGGGCCGGTGACGGTGCTGCCACCCCCGCAGGGCCCAACGGCACTGGCGCGGCAGGCAAGAGCGACGCCACGCCTCCGGCCCACGGCGATGGCACTGTGACTGCTGCCGGCCCCTCTCTGCTTTTGCTTCTTGCCGCCGCCGCCGCTGCAGCAGCGCTTTGTTGAGCGGCGGCGGGGATGAGGTTGCACGGCGTGGCGGCTCCGCTCGCCTCCTGCGTGGCCCGCGCTCAGCAGGGCATGAGCGGGAAAAGGACCCCACTTCGATTTATAACCTTCTATACGCGACTGTACGACTGTGCTGTATACACTTTGTTTTCTTTTTTGTTTTTGTTTTCTTTTTCCTTTGGTGTCAAGGACATCTTCTATACACTCCACCCCACTTTGCTTTGCTTGCTTATATGGGAGTTCCTATACAATTTCGTGTTTTTTTCTCGGTTTGCGAATACCAATCGTTTTTGATTTTGTTTTTAAATCTTTCCAATGAACGCTCTGCGGTGGTCGTGTGCGAGGGACCCCGCTTGCATTCCGGGCCTCCCCATTTATTTTGCCTCTGAGACGCTCCCGCCGAAGTTGCGCAGGGGGGAGATGCACCGCAGAAGCCACGGCGGGAGGAGGGCACAAGTAACACACCAAAAGACCCAAACGGTGATGATAATCAGCTAAGTGCTGGCGGCGCACTGCCGGGCAGTGGCGCGGAGCCGGCGAAGGCAGGCATTGTTACGGCCCCGCAAAGCTCAGCCCGCAGAGGGAACGATGAGCAGACGCCTGCAGTGCTGCCGGCAAATGCAGAATCAGAGGGAACCAGTCGAGGTGTGGACGCAGGCAGCCTTTCACCGAAGGTAAAGGGCGGTGTTGAGGAAAAAGGCCCGGATCAAGAAAAAAGCCAAGAAGGTCAAGTTCAAGTAGTCAATGAACAAGAACATCATGATCGACAAAGCAAAGTGGAAGGCCCAGAACGTACAGAAGAGGATGGGGAAGACGCAGAAGAGGAGGATCAAGGAAAAGCCTCATCAGCGACACAACCGGTCGGAGAAGAAGGAGCTCGTCAGCACCAAGTTGCTGCGCAGCATGCGCCAGGAGGAATTCCCGCGGCCACGCCTCTTCCATCTCCCTCCGTCGGCGTCCCCGCGGCTGGAGATCCGACTGCACAGACCAGTGGGGGCGGCGCTGGCACAGGCGCCACGCACCCCGGTCTTGCCGGTGCACCGAAAGACAGTGCAGGGGAAGCAGCGGCGCAGGGCACCGCCAACAACACAAATCGGAACACCGCCACTACGACTGACAGTAAGCAGGGGAGTGGAGTTGCTGGGGTTTCTCCCACGCCCGGCGATTCTGCGCGCGTGAGGGAGCCGCAGGGGACAAGGGCGGAGAGTGCGCCGCTGCGACCAGCAGGCGAGCCCCAAACCGCCCCAGAGGCGCCACGGGCAACGAAAGCAGCGCCGGAAGCCAAAGACAACGCAAGCGCCACGCAGTACACCTCTTCCAGTTCAGCGGGTGGTAGCGTCTGCTCTGGAGCCACGGCAGAGAGCCCGCCTGCCCTCACGATGAGGTGCAAGGCGAAGAAGAGCAGCGGGGTGTACAAGCGGTGGCAGAGCGTAAGCAGGACACCCCGCGACCCACATGCTACTGTTTCGGGCGACGAGGCACATGGCGTGTTGCACACTTGCACCATGCAACCGTCCATTGGAGGCGCAGCTGAAGAGGACGAGGATGCGCCTCGAGGGGGCTCTCAAGAAGGCGCCGGGGGAGCGCAACTGAAAGGGACGCCATAAGTTGGAAAAGGCCTACAGCCGCAGGAAGCGACCGGAGGCGCAGCAGGGCCGCAAGGTGCGCAGCAGTTGACGGGCGAAGCTGGCGCTGCGGGCGAAAAGGACAAAGCCGCGCAGCCGCAGCAGGGGGAAGCCTGCGCGTCGCAGGAGGAAGTGCGGGCGGTGCTGGGCCCGGCCGCGCCGCGGGCCCCCACGGTGAAGCCGCCTGCAGACCCTGCGCCTCAGTCCGCTGGCACCGCACCTGCAGCCGCAGCGGCTTCGAGGGGCTGTCGATGGGCGGCCCGCACGCGGCGTTGAGAGTAAACCGCAGACGGCT
>NW_021704973.1:3129-5886 GCF_003719485.1 Trypanosoma conorhini | reverse complement strand
TCGCCGCCAGGGCTCCGCACCGCCGCACCGGTTCCAGGGCCCGGTGCCTCGACATGCCTCGGCATACTTTACTAAGCCCACCCGCACCGCAGGAGGAGAGAGTGTGTGTGTAGCACGCGCCGCAGTGTGGCCTCGCCGCTCCCACCATCCTGCCGCCGCGAAGCAACCGGTACAAAGGGCGAGAGAAGAGGGAAATAAAGCACCAACACACGCAAGAGCACAGGATCGACCAAACGCACAGACACACAATAGAGCGAGCAAGAGAGAGAGAGAGAGAGAGAGAGTGTGTGTGACTCAACACAGGCGCTTTGTGTGTGTTTGTGCTTTTTTTTATTTTAATTGTTGTTGTTCCATTCTACGCACTCGCTGCCGCACATACAATTTACGCCTCGCCTCGTTCCGTGCCGTTGAATTCGCCATCTAAGATAAATTATTATGTTCACTCCGCAATATTCCCCCGCATGTCTGCATGTCCCCTCGTGGTAACTAGCGTGAGTGAGAGAGTGTGTGTGTGTGTGGGGGAGGGAGGGGAATGAAAAAAGAAGTCTGACACGCGCAAGCACCTGCCAATGTAATACTGCAGCGACGAGGCGGGCCGGCCCTGCATGCACACGCAGCCGGGACCCAAAGCTGGAGAGGGTTACGGTGGGGGCCCCCAAGCCACTACGGCGCAAACACTCCACAGACGTGGAGAAGCAATGAAATAATTAAATTGATAAGCAAAGTTGCAAGATAAAGAGACACGCAGCCAGACCCAACGTGCCCCCCGCGTAAGCCCAGCAATTCGTTGCTCAACACACCCGCGTTTCACTGCGGACTGCTGCTGCCGTTGCTGCTGCTGCTGCTGCTGCTGCTGCGACCATTGACACTCCGGTCCGCAGCACCGCCGTCTGTCCTCCCTCCATTTAGCGTCGTTGCACCAGCGTCAATGGGAGACGGTCCCACTGCCGCCAGTAACGTCCGCTTGTCTATCCCTTCCATCTCCGCGCGTTTGCAGAAGCTCGCTACATCCTTGCCAAACTGCAGGACGTAGTCCCACAGCACAGTCTCATCCAGCATGGGATCCTCCCCGTAGCCTTCCAGCATTGCCGCGACGTCGTCCTTCAGGCGCTGATGACGAAGGGCGAGCTCCGCGACGACCGCGAGGTGCTGCTGCACGTGCCGCGCCATCCGCTCCTGGAAGACGTCTACCACACCCTCCGGCAACGGCACCGCGCGCTTCTTTTGCATCTCCGGCCGCCTCGGCTCCTCAACGGCGCGCCGCATCTTCTGCAGGGTGAGACTGAGCTGGGACAGGCCGCGGCCCACCTCCTGCACGGTGGTGCCGGCGAGCGGGGCAAGGCAGTCTAGCTCCCCCACAAACTGCAAAAGATCCGGTCGTCGGTCCATCAGCGAGACGACAAACACCTCCAACATGGTCGTTCTCCCGTCCACCGCCTTGACAAAGTTCATTTGGCTCAAGCTCTCAAGGCGGAATCCGACCGCCCCGGCGTGGGCGCTGCCACGGTTCATGAAATTCCCAAGGGCCAACACAGCGTGCAGCACAGCCGCAAGCTTCGAGGTCTTGCTCGTCAGCAGCGCCACGGCCCTCTCCAGCATGTCGAGGCGTTCCTCCGTGAAGGCCACAAGCTCCTCCATCTGCTCAGCCGACAACAAAAGTGAAATGCGCTCACGCGCGTCAGCCACGGTAACACACACCGTATATACGTATTCCTCAACTTCTGTCCAGCACACTTCCCCAGAAGCCTCTTCCATGCGGAGCAATTCCATCTCCGCCGACGTGGGAAGAGCGCCAAAAACCAACTCCAGCTTCTCCGATGGAAGCACCGCAGCATCGCACTCAATAAGAGCGCGACACATCTCGTCCACCGGCAACTTCATCTGCTTTAGCAAGATGGCAATGTTCTGCTGCCGCTGCGCACTAAATGCACTGCTCTTGCGAAGTTCCTTTTTGTTAGGTTCTTTTGACTCCCCGCTCGACGTCGAGAGTGGTGCTGCCCTCTTACGGACTTCAAACATCGCCAGCAAAAAAGGCTCGTCAATCATCGTCTCCACAGAAACATCGTTCACAAAACTCCACACACCGGAAGGCCTTGGAACTTTCTTCCAAAAAAATGTCTTTAGTTTGGGTCCAACATAGATGGGTTTGGAAGGCGCACTAAGCACTTCTCCTGGCAAGGCGACAGTCGGCACATCAACACAAGCAACCTGAGAAGGTGCCGGTGGAGGAGGAGGAGGTGGCGGTGGTGGCAGTTTACCGGGCGGCGGTGGCGGTGGCGGTGGCAGTTTGCCAGGCGGCGGCTGGTCGAGGGAGAGCGCCAGCTCGTCGTCGTCCCTGTAGCGGCGCTCCTCCTCCTCCATGGGACGGAGAGGCAACACCCCGTGCAGGAAGGGGCGCTCGGCGCCGCCGCCACGGCCGTGGGAGCCGTGCAGGCTCGTCCCGTCGGCGCGGTAGTAGACGCCGCCCACGATGTCGTCGTCCCCGCGGCAGCTGGAGACGTCGCGGCGGCGGTCCGGCGGCGACAAGGGCCCGGGCCGCAGCAGCGCCATCTGCCGCCTGGGAGACTGGTCGATGCGCCGTGTCAGCTGCTCAGCGTACGCGGTGTCCTCCGCCTCCGCCTCTCCCCCAACAAAGTGCAGCTGCATGTAGGCGTCGCTTGGCAGGTGGCTCTGCGCAGCGTAGTCCATGTCCCGCGCGCGAACGTGGTGGGTGTCCCGAGACACGAATATTGTACTGAACGCCCACCGGGCAAGCAC
>NW_021704973.1:746-3104 GCF_003719485.1 Trypanosoma conorhini | reverse complement strand
CCGTCGCCTCCCGCGCGGCGCGCTCCACCTCCCTGCCGCCGCCGCAGGCCTGCCAGCGCCGCGCTGCCCTTCGTGGCACTCTGCGCCAGCCGACAGGCGGGACTGACGACGGGCAGGATGATCTCTGGCTTGCTCCCTGCGCGGAGAGGGCGCTCAGGACGCCGTCCGCCGCCGCTGGCTCGTCGCCCTCGTCAGGCGTCGTCAGGGGCGTCGTCGGCGGGAAGTCATTTCCAAGACGAAAAAAGAGCGGCTTAAGTTTCACCATTTTCATTACCCATCTTATTACTCAGATAAAACCTACGCCGTTTTCTTCTTTCCTTTCGCCGCCAGGAGCTGCTCGGTTTTGCAGGTGTCAAAGAAGAAAAGGTTGATGCCCTGTTTTGGTGGTTTGTGGGAGGTTGCGAGGGGTCGCGGTGGCGCGCCGGCGGCGGCTGGTCGAGGGAGAGCGCCAGCTCGTCGTCGTCCCTGTAGCGGCGCTCCTCCTCCTCCATGGGACGGAGAGGCAACACCCCGTGCAGGAAGGGGCGCTCGGCGCCGCCGCCACGGCCGTGGGAGCCGTGCAGGCTCGTCCCGTCGGCGCGGTAGTAGACGCCGCCCACGATGTCGTCGTCCCCGCGGCAGCTGGAGACGTCGCGGCGGCGGTCCGGCGGCGACAAGGGCCCGGGCCGCAGCAGCGCCATCTGCCGCCTGGGAGACTGGTCGATGCGCCGTGTCAGCTGCTCAGCGTACGCGGTGTCCTCCGCCTCCGCCTCTCCCCCAACAAAGTGCAGCTGCATGTAGGCGTCGCTTGGCAGGTGGCTCTGCGCAGCGTAGTCCATGTCCCGCGCGCGAACGTGGTGGGTGTCCCGAGACACGAATATTGTACTGAACGCCCACCGGGCAAGCACGCGGGGCTTCGGCGGCGGCTCCGGCTGCCCCAGAAGTACGGGCGACGACAGCTCGTAGCGCAGCAGCGAGATGGAGAAGTCCCCAAACAGGCACTGCTTCGGGTGGAGGGAAAGCTGCAAGGCGCCATCGTCCCCGTTCGCCTTCCACGCGGTGGGGTCGCTGAAGACAAACGTATTGCCCTCATTCTCGATGCGCAGGCCGAGCTGCATGTCCTTGAAGGAGTCCATCTCGTGCAGCGACACAGCCGCCAGCCACGTTCGGCGCAGATGGGCGCTCGGCAAGATGGGAACGTCAAGCAGAAGCTGAAAATAGTTCACGTAAATTTCCTGCGACGCTGCGTGGTACCTGCTGCGGCGAACGCCCAGCATTTCCTCCACAAACCCCAGCGTATAGCTCCCGCCGTCCGACGGGCACCCGGCGAATATGTGGTAGCACGTCGCGATCATGGCGGCGTAGCTCGGGTATGTGATGCGGGAGCTCTCCTCCAGGAAGACCAGCACCACAACGTGGCCACTCTTGCCGGGGGTCTGCGTCCACTTCTTGATTATGATGCAAAGCTCCATCAGAAGCCTAAAGTCCTCCACAGGCTGCTTGGAGAAATCCATCAGCTCGCCGTGGGGGCAGTTGTCCTCAAGGTCCATCATCAGAGGTGAGAAATTTAAAATCATGTTCGCGTAGGTCGTTGCCAACGTCTGGCAGTTGGCACGGATGTTCCTTGCGGTGTTGCTACTGAGCACAAGACCACCCCTGCTGTCGATGGAGCTGCTGCCGCACGGGACCTGCCAGATAAACACGGGGTAGTCGAAGAGCCGCCTCAGGCAGTCCCCGTGCGAGGGGCCGAAGAGGCTTCCAAGGAGATTCATCGTGCCTCCTCCGTGAAGGCGACGGGGGTGATGCGGCGGCCGCCGTGACGGTGCAGAGCCGCCGCCGCCGCTGCTGTTGGATGCTGGCGACGCGCTGCCCACGCCACCACTGCCTGCCGGCCGGTATCGACGCACAAACACGCACGCCCAAGCCGCTAGCGGAGAGGGAGGGAAAGAGAGAGGGAGGCACCCGCTGTGCAGCGCCACAGAAGCGAAAAGCAAGTGACCACGACAGGCTGCGCGAGAGCTCAAACACCACAAAAAAAGCAAAAAAAGGAAGAGCCTTCATTTATATGTTACGCCGTCGTTTCGAAGGAAGCAGCGTCCCCTTCGGGCGCACACAGCCCGGGGGCGACTGTCGCAAGCCTCCCCACCGGCGAGACCCAATCGACCCAAAGAAGTTTTCGACCTTGTTGTTAGAGAGGAATGTAAGAATAACTATTCGTAACATACATGTCTGCGCAAAGGGGCCTCACTTTCCCCGCTCACAGCCACCGCCCTCATGTATGCGGTCAGGGAGGCAGTGCCGCAACCCTACCCCCCCCCCAAAAAAAAAACGAAAAGAAATCAAACTACCTAACATTGGACATATTACAACACGTAGAAC
>NW_021704973.1:0-598 GCF_003719485.1 Trypanosoma conorhini | reverse complement strand
AAAAGAAAATCAAACTACCTAACATTGGACATATTACAACACGTANAACGGGGGTTTCCATCATGCGCTCCAGCCTCGCCGTCTCCTTGTGGACCTTCCGCCGCAGCGTCTCCGTCTCATCCTCCGTCACTTCCTCCGCCGCCAGCGCCGCCTTCGACGGGCAGCCACCGGCGCCCAGTTGCTGCTGCCCCGCCTCCCCCTTCCGCAGGAGGCGCGCGAGGTCGGACCGGCTTGTGTCCGTCGCCTCCCGCGCGGCGCGCTCCACCTCCTGCCGCCGCCGCAGGCCTGCCAGCGCCGCGCTGCCCTTCGTGGCACTCTGCGCCAGCCGACAGGCGGGACTGACGACGGGCAGGATGATCTCTGGCTTGCCTCCCTGCGCGGAGAGGGCGCTCAGGACGCCGTCCGCCGCCGCTGGCTCGTCGCCCTCGTCAGGCGTCGTCAGGGGCGGCGTCGGCGGGAAGTCATTTCCAAGACGAAAAAAGAGCGGCTTAAGTTTCACCATTTTCATTACCCATCTTATTACTCAGATAAAACCTACGCCGTTTTCTTCTTTCCTTTCGCCGCCAGGAGCTGCTCGGTTTTGCAGGTGTCAAAGAAG
>NW_021704985.1:2131-5750 GCF_003719485.1 Trypanosoma conorhini | reverse complement strand
GTGTGTGTGTGTGTGCGTGTGTGCGTGTGTGCGTGTGTGTGTGTGTGCGTGTGTGCGTGTGTGTGTCCATGTGTTTTGTGTTTGTTTGCCTTTGTTCCCCTTTTTGCTCCATGTACGACAGCCGCTGCCTCTGAACACCTTCGCTGCAGTCGACATTCTCACTGCGTCTGTTTTTGCTTTGTTTTTTTTCCCCCCACCCACCCACCCATCTTTTTTTTTTATTGTACGTATGCGTGCGTGCTCGTGAGTACACTCTCCCCCTTCACCCTTCCCGCAAGTAGTTTTACGCGAGCTTAACGTGCCGTGGGTGACGAACGCCGTGGCGGTGGTGGTGGTGGTGGTGAGCGGGGGCCAGTGAAGTTGTTTCTTGGATTCCACGTGAGATGTGTGTCTATACGCGTGCGTGTGTGTCTGTGTGTGTGTATTGCACACGCCCGCGTGCCTGCTCGACGCCGCTTCTGGCTTTCCTCCTGCAATGTGCCCCTCTCTTTTCCCCTTCTCGTGTGGAACTCCCAGGCGGTTGCCGCGTGGGCCGTGACAGGAAGGATGACGTCGGCAAGCCCGTCCTCCCTCCCTCCCGCAGCCAGGCGGAGCAGGCAGCGGCGGCAGCGGCGCCTCCGGGCCTTCGCCGCGGTGACCCTGCTGGTGTGTTTCGTTGTTCTCGCCTGCAGCAAGCTCGCGGCCCCGCGTGAGAGCCTTGCGCCTGTCGGGCAGGCCGCCCCGACGGCAGTCCAACCGGCCGTCGCGGAGCGGCAGGCTGTGGAGGAGGAGCCCAACCTTCTCCCCTACTGGGAGGACGCGCTTGACGCGCAGGCGCGAAACGACTCTGCCACTGCGGCGTGGGGCTGCGACTGGTTCGTAGCGCCCGTGGGGGAGACGCCGCGGCTGGCCCCGATGTGCGCCGTGGGCGGCGGCAGCAGCAGCAGCCACGGCACGGAGCCTTTCAAGCCCCTCTGCTCCCGTGAGGAGTTGGCCTCCGGAAGTTTGGCGGTGCACGGAGGCGCCACCCGGGCGAACTGCGTCAAACGGGGCTTTCAGCGCAAGTGCCACGTCGAGAACCTCATCCTGCGCCAGGGCAACCTGTTCACCTTCAAGGCTGGGCGGGGGGCGCTGCCGTCCGTGCTCTTTCTCGCCGACGGGGTGCGGGAGTGGCTGGGGCGGCATCATCAGTACTATGGAACGCCTCTGCGGGAGGTACCGCCGGCGATGGCCGAGGCCCGCCCCGCAATTTTGTCCCATTGCAAATTTTTGGTCACGGCGCCGGTGGTGTTTATCTTCCGCATGAGTGGCCATTCAACGTATCATTTGTGGAGGAACAACCTCGGGCCATTCTTTGCCACGCTGCACGATGACTTTGGGAGAGGCGGTGGCGGCGGAGCGGCGGGGGTCTTTGGCGGGGAACCCCCCGTGCTCATCACCGTTGATCAAAAGCCGCGGGCGGGGCCCAAGGCTCCCCACCTGCTGGACGAGCTCCTGCACTACTTCACCACGCTGCCGATACTTGACGCCTCTGAGTTCACGGCGCCAACGTGCTTTACGAGAGCCATTCTGGGCATCAGTGCGAGCGGCTTTAATCAGGCGGCGCTGCGGCACTGGCTGCTGCCACGCATCGCGCTGCGGCACCGCCTCTCCCAGTTTTACATGCAGCGGAATGGGCGCAGCGGCGCGGCTGTCTCCTGCGCCCGTGCGACGACGCTGCGGTGCCTGCCCCCGCACTACGGGCGGCGACTGCCCACGGCTTTCAATCAGTGGCTCGCGTGGAGGCTGCGGCGCTGGCGGCGGCTGCCGCGGCAACCGCGGGTGATGTACCTCAGCCGCAACCACCCCAACATCACGCGTGGGCGCAAGGTGGTGAATGAGGCCGAGGTGATGCCTGCCCTTGAGGCCGCGGTGCTGGCCGCGACGGGTGCTCCGCTTCGGCGCGTCTTCTTTGAGGAACTGGCGTACGTGGAGCAGATCGCCGCGATGGCGGCGACAAACATCCTCATCGCGCCGCACGGCGGTGGCGTCGCCAACTGCGTCTGGATGCCGCCGGGCTCCGTCGTGGTGGAGTTTGTCCCTCCCGCCGGGGCGACGCTGCCGGGGATGTACCGCAAGATGTGCCGCGGTGCGGCGGGCGGCGGGGTGCCGCCAATCGAGCACATCGCCTTCGTCGCTGAGCAGGACCCGGCGGAGTTGTCGCCAGGCTTCGCTGCGGCGAACCGCGCGTGGAGAGGAAACAAGCGGCTCTTCAGCAACATTTGGATGCCGAGGCAGCGACTTCTCGAGCATCTCGACAGGGCCCTCGAGTTGTATCGTCAGGCGTGGGAACGTGCGCGGCGAGAGGAGGCTTGGCGCGTCTACTGAACCTGCAAGCGAGGGAGTGAATACGTGTGTATGTGTGTGTGTGTGGGTTTGCTTGTTTCACCAAGTCTTTACCCGGTGATGCGCCGTACAAACACACACACTCTATATAAAAATATATACATATCTTTATATATATATATATCTCTCTTTGTTCTCCTTTCCCGCTTTCTCTCGCTAGTTCCCTCTTTGTTTCCTTCGGTTTGGTGTTGAACGCCTTCTCACCCCCCACTTGGCAGGGAGCGAGCGGCGATGGTTGCCAGCGCCGTGCCGCGCCAGCGGAAGAAGTTCGTGAAGGGGACGAACATCATCGTTCAGAAGAGCGCCACGGACGACGTGCAGGACGCCCACCTCAGCATGACGTACGCCATCGCCGCGGACGACAAGAGCGAGGCGGCGTGGTGGCAAAACACACTTCGGCCGGAGCGCAACCTCACCCACCCCTCCGAGGCGTTTTTGCAGGGAATCAAGGCGCTGCGCCCCTCGGCGCGCTTCAACACCTTTGACGCGCAAAAGGCGCGCCTCCGCCGGTTAGTCAAGCAGGAGAAGGACAAACGCGCGTGGCTCCAGCGCCGCACGAGGGAGGTGGCGCCAACCGCGGCGATGAAGGCCTCCGTTAACCCACACAAAGTTCCTCGCACCGGCGGCCATGCACCGGCGGAGGAAGTTCGGCTCCTTTCACGAGGTCGCAAACCCGCGAAGAAGCGCACCACCAACGAGCCGGAAAAGAAGGAATACTTCCACAAGTGGAAAAAGCGAAAGCTGCAGAAGATTGGAAGAAGCCTGTAGCGGGCGAGCCCCATGCCCATACGCACCCACGTAAAAAAAAAAAACACAACAACAACAACGAAGAACACATCGTGCATGCATATATATATATATATGTGCCGAGTGGGGGGGGGATTCTCGCTGAGGATGCCGCACAGTAAGGGAAAGCACGAGTAAAGGCTAGCAAAGAATGAATGCATGCATGCAGTATACCGCGTAATAGTCCAGAGTGGGACCGCCATCTACTTCCTTATTGGCGATTGCGGAGCTGGTCCCCCCTCCTCTCCCCTTTCTGTCGATGCTGCTGCTGCTGCTGCTGCTGCTGCTGCTGCTGCTGCTGCTGCTTCCAACCCCCGCTCTCTTTTTTTCTCAATTCGTTTTCTGTTCTTTTTGTCACCTTCGCCCGGGAGTTGTTTACTCCGTACCTTGGCGGTGAGGGTCCAGAGCGGTGGTGTAGTGTGCCTCACCGCCCACAGAAATGCATGCGTCTCGCGTGGCTGCCTGCGGC
>NW_021704985.1:0-2106 GCF_003719485.1 Trypanosoma conorhini | reverse complement strand
GAATGAATGCATGCATGCAGTATACAGCGTAATAGTCCAGAGTGGGACCGCCATCTACTTCCTTATTGGCGATTCCGGAGCTTGTCCCCCCTCCTCTCCCCTTTCTGTCGATGCTGCTGCTGCTGCTGCTGCTGCTGCTTCAACCCCCGCTCTCTTTTTTTCTCAATTCGTTTTCTGTTCTTTTTGTCACCTTCGCCCGGGAGTTGTTTACTCCGTACCTTGGCGGTGAGGGTCCAGAGCGGTGGTGTAGTGTGCCTCACCGCCCACAGAAATGCATGCGTCTCGCGTGGCTGCCTGCGGCCTGAGGTTTCTGCGGTCGCCGTTCGTCGCGTCACGCCTGACGGCCCCGCCGCATCTCGCGCTTTCGTGCCGATGGAAGTCGTACGTGCTGAAGTTTCTTAGGGGCCAACTCCCGGAGGACCTCAAAGACATCAACGGGGCTCTTGGCTGCCTGTACGGGACGCTGCCGGACGTGGACGAGTTCGGTCAATTTGTCATCGCACCTGAAATTGTGGATCGCTTTCATCAGCTTGGCTACATGAAACTGCCCCGCCCAGTGCTCGACGCGCAGCAGGTGGATAAGCTGGCCGATGAGGTGAATGAGCTGGCCAACAACGTGGAGCACCATCCAAAGACGGAGAAGCTGTACGCCACCTCGTTGGCCGACCTAACAGGGGGGCCGCTCTTCTACTGCCAGGGGCAGTGGCGGGCCGCGTGGGGCATGCATGACCTCATCTACCTCCCCACAATCACGGTGGCTGCCTCGCAGATTCTTGGCAATGCGCTCGTGCGATTGTGGTACGATGAGGTGTTCATGAAGGAGGCCCGTAAGGGACCGTGTGTTCCCTGGCAACAAAACTACGCTCGCTGGCAGCACACAACGCCTGTAAATCATGTGACTGTCATGATCGCGCTTGACACAATGAACAAGGATCGTGGTGCTCCTTGCCTGGTTCCCGGCAGCCACCGATGGCGAGAGGGCGGTTTGCTGCCTGCGGTTCCGTACGATCCCACCAAGGACGAGGCACAACAGTTAAACACCATCTGGGAAATTATCAACGAGGAAGAGAGTGAAATGCTCATGGACACCCCTCCCGTCACGGTGGACATGAAGCGCGGCGAGGCGCTCCTCATTCACCCACTGACACTTTTTGCCACGCACGGCAACCGCTCCCTCGACGCAGCACGCTGCTGTTTAATTCATTACATGGGTGAAAAGACGTACGCCACCCAGAACGGGCCCTTGTTGCCCCACACTACAAAATTTCAGGCGGGGGCTATGATACAAGGGCCATTTTACCCGGTCGTTTTCGACCCTGCGATGACGGAGGAGCTAGCAATGTTGCCCGAGGAGCCCGCGGCGCAGCAAGGCGCCGGCGACGAGGTGCAGCAGTGCGGAAACTCTTGACCTGGCCGCCCCCAGTGCCAGCACATGTCTCTCTCGGCGCGTCCCTGAGCTTTCGGCGCTGCGGCGGTGGCGGGCGCGAGCGGACCTCCGGGAAAAGCACCCCCCGTGGGGATCGAACCCACGACCACACGGTTAAGAGCCGTGCGCTCTACCGACTGAGCTAGAAGGGCCACGAATGGCCTTATCGTACATTCACCAAGAGATACTTTGTAAAAAAAGTTACACCCACCCCTTTTTTCTTTTGCCCACTGTGTGAGGGTCCGCGTCCCCCTCAACGTGCAGCACATCCTTGTTGTGCTCAGCGCCCGAAAACGTAGCCGTATGCTCGTCAGGAAGCGGCGACACCTCCGTTTTCCCCGCGGTGCCCACGGGGAACTCGTCGTTGCTCGTGTGGGCACGCTCGACACGGTGTTCATGCGTGTACCTGAACTCCGCAGTGTACTCGCGGGCAAACGGAATCCGTGGCATCACCGCCAGCAGAATGCAGGAGATTAGCTGAAGGCCCATCGAGACGCCAAAGTAGATGCGGGCCTGCGCCTGCACACCTTCGAAGTCATTCGCCATGGATGCCTTGATTATCATCGACATTGCGGATGAGATGATGCCTGAAAGGCCGAGCCCCCAGACAACCGAGCTGTAGAACCTTGTCGGGAACGGCTGCGAGGCACCCGTGCCGGAGTCGCAGAGCGTCTTCGAGA
>NW_021704961.1:1952-6046 GCF_003719485.1 Trypanosoma conorhini | reverse complement strand
AAAGTAACCCCCCGAAAGACAAAGAAAGAAACAAAAAGACAAAAAAAAAAGTTAAAATTAGTCCTCCGCGAAGAGGAATTTATTCCCGGCGGTGTGTGTGTGTGTGGCTGTGCGGGAGACGGCGCACACGCCCCGCAGTGAAGCCGCGCGCCCCTCACAACGCCGCAAAGGCCCACAGCCCCAACAGAAGCAGCAGCGGCACCACTCGGCGCCCACGCACAGCGCCGTCCTCGGCGTTGCGCTGCCGCAGCAGACCCCCACCACCCCCGCTGCTGTTGCTGCTGCTGTGGGTCGCAGGGACAGATGTCGCGCTCTTTGCCGCCGCGGCGTCTGCAGCGGCACCGCCCCGATCTGCACTCTGGGCCTCCCGCTGCGAGGGCCCGTGTCCCGTTGCCAGTGCGTTGCCGGGAGTAGGCGAGGACGCGGCTTGCAGCCCACGCTGCGGCGCAGGCGAAGTGGCATTCGCATCTTTACTGGGAACGTCTTCGCTTGGAGCAGAAGCCACCGGCTGCAGTGGCGTTGGTTCTTCCGGCGTCGAACTGGGGACGGTTTTCTTGTGAAGGGCGCCAATCTCATCCGCACCCAGCGGGCGGTTGTACAGCAGGACGTTCGTCACCGTCACACGGCCACCTTCACTCGCTGGCTCTGCTGCGCCGCTGCCGTCCCCGCCAATGTAGAAGTGCGAGATGACGCCTGTCTGCGTTTCGCACCGCTGCTCCGGCTGCCAGCCTCCCACACGCACGCCGTCAATGTACACGAAGCCCTGGCCGCCGCCCTGGCGCACGATGGCCACGTTGTAGCTTTTATTTGGCTCCCACGTGCCGGTGTCTGGGCCGCCCGCACTGTCCCCGCACAACACACGCCACATCTTGTCGCTCGTGTACGACAGACCGAAGGCTGCGGCGCCGTCTCCGTCCTTCATGCTCACACCCAACAGAGGCAGAGGGCTTTCGCCCTTCTCCGGCGCCGCGTGGATCGTCACCGTCGCCGCAAGCGTGAACGCATTGTTTGCAAAGTAGTACGGCTGGTTCTGCCCCTCGTTGCCCACGGGCCACTCCGCCCACGAGCCACGGCCTTTGAAAGTCACGCCCCCCTCCGTGCCTGCCGCCTCAGCACCACCTTTCACAGTCGCGTTCACGCCGAGGTACTCGTCCACCCACGCAGTCCCAGTGAAGGTGCCAGCCAAATACCCGACCAGCCCGGCCGTGGGCACCGGGACGCCGCACGCTACTTGAGTGGAAGCGCAGGACGCCGCCGAGACGCGCGTGTCGACGGCCCGCCAAGTATTCAGGACGAACTTGAGTCGCCCCAGCGGCCCACTGAGGGGCTTAAGGGCAAGACCGCGGCCGGACCCCTCTTCCTTCTCGTAGAAGAGAAATAACTCGTCATCGGCGTACACCAGACTGCTAAAGGGGTTGAGGGAGGTGGCACCGGTCGCTATCAGTCCAACGTCGTGAATTCGGCGCATGTCACTCGCCCAGAGATGGAGCCTGCCGCGAGGCACGCCCGCAACACGCGAGTGCGCCGGCGCGGTAAGCAGCACCGCACGGCTCCCTTCAATGTTCACCGTCACGAATTCGCCTCGGGAGGTGAAGGAGCCACGGCTCACAAAGTCGCCCAGAGCGTTGGGCCGGGCCCCGGCAACCGCCGTCCATGTCTCCCCCACGTCACCGGATTCGTAGAGGCCGCGGCGTAGAAAACCGTCCGTCGTGATCATGAGGAGCCGCCCCTCCCACGCAAGCAGCCGCGCGGCGTAGCAGCCCTCAACCGCCCCGCCGGACGACGGAAACCGCCACGTATTCCCGTCGTCCGTCGAGTAAAAAACGGTGCAGACCGCCCCATCGGCCGCGGTCGTGGCGAGAAACGGGAACACTATCGCACCGCTGCCCAGCACAACGCCGCTGCCGCCACCGCGAAAAATCGTCCATGCGTGCCGCCCCATCTCTTCCGCGAAGAGGCTAGTCAGCGGCACCGGGGAACTCCAGCTGACCGCTCTGGCCGTCCGGCCCCCGGCCACCGCCGCGGCGACGTCGCCGACTACCAACGCCGCCTCCCAGCCGTCATTCGGTGGCGGCACCTTTAACCGGGACTGCGGCTCGAAGAAGCTCGTCGCCAAGAGAAAAATCTTCTTGTCCTTTACAACTGCCCGGGAGCCGGCCAGCGTGACGGAAAAGCGCGGCGCCGGCTCCTTTCGAAAGACAATTTGTGTCTCCCAGCAACTCCCTGCACGTGACCCGGAACTCGCCATGATCGCAACTTCACTGCTAAATGAGGCGTTGTGTTGCGCCTCGGCAAGGGCCACAATCGTCCCGTCCACAGCGACAAGAGAATGGCCGTTGAACTGAAAGACACTGCCCAGCGCAGAAAGCTCCCCATCGCCGCACCCGCGTGACTCCATTTCCCCTTGTTTGAAGAGCTCCACCTCCTTCGACGCCTCCTGCGTCTCCGCAGCGATGGCCTCAGCCCCACTGCCGCCCCAGCACACCAACAAAAAGAGCAGGAGCACCGCTGAGGAAGGCCAGTGCAGGGACATGTTGGGCCGTAGCCGCTCTCTCTTTATTCCTTCCCTCCTTGCGGCGGGTCCACGCAGGCCGCGACGGTTGTGTGTGTGTTGATTGCTGTTGTTAACTGCAGAGCCCTCAAGGCGCAAAAAGCAGCGGCAGCAAGCTGCGTTTGGTCTCTTACCTTCGGCGTGTGTGCGCAAAGAGAAGTGTGAAGAAGAGCGAACACGGGCAGCGGCGATGACGCAGGTGCGGCAGCGGGGAGCAGCGCACGCCTCGCACGTGGAGAGCGGGAAAAGCGACAGCCCGACGGAGACAACGCGGCGGAGCGTCGCCCACACTTAGAAGCCCACGGCGACGGTTGAGCAGCGCCGTGGGCGTGCGGTCCGCCACGCGTTTGTGAGGGCCCGCGGGGAAGCCGCACGTCCGACCGGCCGCGGTAGCCAACGCGCCGCCGCTCGCGCCTCCGTGAGAAAAGCGGCGAAGGGGCTGCGAGCTCCTCTTCGTGCGGGGCGCCAGCACCGCCGCCGCGTGGCGGGCAACGCAACAAACAAACATGCGGGGCAAAAAACAAACACGTGCCCCGAGCGGCTCGCATGCATCCGCCGCCGAGCACCGCAACTAATCAGCAGGGCCTGGGCACGGGCTGCCGCAGCCGCCACAGTCCCTGCGGTCGGCCCAACAGTCAACCCGTCAGTGCGCCGAGCCGCACGAGTTCGCTCCGCGGCAACGCGCGGCGGAGCAGCAGCGGTTGGGGCTCCGCATTTTACCCCCCGGCTCCGCCGCAGGCGCCCAAACAAACACGCGGGGGAATCGGCAAGCCCCTCCCCGCGCGGCTGGGGCAACGCAAAACATCCCCACGGCGAGCGCAGCCGCAGTAAAAAGAGGCCCCTCGCCCGCTCCCAACACCACACCGCTGCAGTCGCCAAAAAGAGGCGAGCACGCCGGGGCGCACGGCATGCCCGCGGCAGACGGCACCCAAAGACACACACAGAGGAAAGGAAAGGAAAGAGAGAGAGGCACATCACCAGCCACGCCCGCACGCAGCGAAGGAGGCAGGAGGGAAGCAGCACGGCAGCCACATCGGGCACGGCGCCGCGGCCCAGCCCGCGGTGAGTCGCACGATCGCCGTGCAGAAACAAAGTGAGCAAAAAAGAAGACTTACGGAAGAGCAAAAACAATTAAAACGGAAAACGAAGCAGGCAGACAAATACGGCTGGCCACGCACACCAACACCGCGCCGCGTGCATTTTCGCCTCCAGAAAACAAAACAAAAACAAAAGGAAAAGCAAAAAGATATGTGTGTTCGATTCACCCCAATACGTCCCCCTCATTGTCCACGCAGAGCTCACTTTTTCACTGGCGGCACCTCAGCGTGCCGTCGCCCCGCCCACCCGCCGCTTCCTCTGCGCGGCGCACGAAGAACCGTCCCCTCTGCGCGTCTCTGGGCGGGATCTGCCGACAGCCGCGAGTGGCGCCCGCCCCTCCGTGGGGAGAGCGGGCAAAGCAAAGCAAAAAAAAAGTATTTAGAAAAGAAAAGAAAAGAAAAGAAAAAAGAAAAAGAAAAAAAAGAAAAAGAAGAATAATTACCGT
>NW_021704961.1:0-1658 GCF_003719485.1 Trypanosoma conorhini | reverse complement strand
GGGGGCGCACACGCGTTCCCTCTGCCTGCCGCGGTCCAGCGACGCCACCGCCGCTCAGCACAGCGCGGAGAGGCCCCACACCCCAAGCAGAAGCAGCGAGAGCACCGCAGACACACGCCCGCGCGCAGAACCGTCGCCGCCCCCAGCCTCCCTCTGCACTCTGCCCGCAGCCTCCTTTGCAAGTGCGGCGGAGGCGTTGTTTAGGCCCGGCGCCGACGCATCCTCTTCTTTCCTCTCCAGCGCGGCAACCTCACTGGCGTTGAAGCAGCGGTTGTACAGCAAGACGTTCTTCACCGTCACGTGGAACTCTGCGTTTACTTCGCCGTACCTGTATTCCCCAACGAGGATGTGCGAGACCCTCTCCGGCGGCCTCTCACGCTGAGGTCGCTCAGGGGGAGGCAGATGCGGAGGAAGCACATCAGTAAATGGAGGGTTCCCCTCCAAAGTCCCCACAAACTGCCCGTCGACGTACGCCGAGCCCGTGCCGTTTTCCACCGTGAGCACCACTCGGTATGCCCTCCCCTCCTCCCACGCCATCGTTTGTGCATCCGCTCCTGCTTCTGATCTGAGCTTCGTCCTCCAGTGCTTCTGCTCGTCGTACCACAGCCCCAGATACAACACAGTGAACGTTGTCCCCACGCCCAGCAGTGGGGTGGCGGTCGGTGGCGCTTTGTTGATGGTCACCGTCGCCACAAGAGTCAACTCTTCGCCCACAGAACCCTGCCCGGGATTCCGCCGTCCTCTGCCCACCGGCCACACAATCGATGCGCCACGCCCTGCCAGCTCAAAGCCGTTATCAACCTTCGTTGCTTCTCCAGACACCGTGGCATTCACCCCAAGGCACTCGTCCTTCCAGTGAGTATTGTTGCCTCCGTTCGACAAAAACCCAACCGGCCCGTCCGTTGGCATCGTACCGACGCAGGCAGCAGCGGGTTCTGCGGCGCCATTTGCAGCAGCGCGGGTGGCGGCGGGGCCGCAAAGCTTTGCAACTCTGGCGTCCACGTCCTTCCAAGTTTGCAGCACTGACTTGATGCGCTGCAGCTGCTGCGGGAGGCGCGCAAAGACAAGGCTGTCTGACCTTCCACTCTTACCCACCTTCGAGTAGAGGGCAAACAACTCATCTCTTGTGTACAGCAGCGAGCTGAAGGGGGCGTGGTCCGAATCAGCAGTAGATATCGGCCCAACATCGTGGGTCCGGGCACTTTTTTTTTTTTTATTTCAGTGTGCGTTTTACGACAACCGACGTTGGTCGAGCGCCCACAGAACGAGGAGGAAATGCACTTACGCATACCACAATGTCTGACACCGTGGTGATGTGGGACTCGATGTTGGAGAGTACACCCATACCCACTAAAACCCCCTTGTGCCGCTTGCGCGGCTGATCGGAGATGAAAACCTGCGGGCGCAGGCCAACGGCGGAGAGCACGTTGTCTGATGGAGGGTCTCCGTTCGATGCCCTAACTCCATCGAAGCATCTGTGCATTTTGACCTACCCGCATCCCCACTCCCAATACAGGAACGAGATAATGATGCGAAACGGTTCCCCTTGGACAGGGTACTAGACCTTCCAACACGTAGTAGCACTCAGGAAGGACCGACTCTTAGCTTCCCCTCGGTATAATCGAGAGTACTGGACCCTGGCACCACGGTGAGGTGGT
>NW_021704984.1:0-5760 GCF_003719485.1 Trypanosoma conorhini | reverse complement strand
TTTCTTTCGGGTTCCTTCGGCCGCGGCGGGGGCAAGGGAAAAGAAAAAGAAAAAAGCAAGAGGCGTCGGAGCCCCGGCGGCGGCCGTCTCGGTTCCTCCCGCGCGCGCGAAGAGGGAACAAACGAAAAAAAAAAAAAGGAACAGAAAACATAAAAAAATTGGGCGGTCCCTGGCCCCCTTTGCCCGCGGGGGCCTCTGCCTACTTTTTCCTCTTCCCTTCTGGCCGCGCCGGCGCCGTCGACGGTTGCTAGACGGAGGAGGAGAGCTCGAGGTGCTTCGCGCCCAAGGCGTGGAGGTTGTACTCGCCGCGCTCTGAGAACAGGCGCTGCACCCCCATCGCGCACGTCGCATGCGCCACGAGCGCGCAGAAGACCGCCTCGACCCCGCCCCCGCAGCTCTTGATCCGGGCTGCCGGGACAACGACGAAGCGGTTCGCGGGAAACGCGGTCTCGAGAGCCGCGTGGAAGTAAGCCTTTTTGTGCTCTACCCCTGTGTTGTTCTTTACCTTAAAGGAGAGGCTCACTCGGTGCAGCCGCCGGGGGTCCTCGGCGTGCGGGAAATGCGCCGCCACGAGCTGCTCCAGCGCCACGCGCATCTCCGGCAAGGTGGGGCAGCACGTCAACTCACAGGGCATGAGTCGAAAGCAGTTTCGCAGCAGCGGGCGCGGGTTCTCTTGAAGATCGTTGAAGATGCGCTCGACGACGGCGCGCACCAGCGGGTTGTGCGTGATCGAGTGGGGCGGCGGCCTTTGCCCCTGCGGCTCCGCCGCCGCCGTCCCCTGCGCCTCGAGCTCGAGCGGCGCCTCCGCCGTGGCGGACCCGCTTTCACTTTCGCTTTCCGCTTCTGTTTCCGCCGCCGCCGCCGGGGGAAACGGGATGCTGACCATCAGGTGTCCTTTGCAGCCTGTTTCGAGCGGCGCCAGCCACCGGCGGCAATTCGGCACCGTTCGCTGGAGGGCCTCCGCCTCGCGTCGTCGGCGCTTTCGCGCGGGCGATCGCCCCGCGTCCGAGCCCTGACTGCCATCCCCGCCGCTGCCGTTATTATTCGTTTTATTTTCCGTGTTGTCCTTGTCGCCGTCGCTCGTGGTGTCGCTGGCCGCGTCCTCCACCCGGCTTCGCCCCGCCCCGGCTGAGACGTACTCGGCCAGTTCCGCCGCGAGGAGGCTGGAGGTGGAGGGCGCGATCGTCGCTGGGGCCGCCCCGTGGCCGCGCCGCTTCGGCTCCTCCGGCGTCCCTGTCTTGCCTCCTCCCGCGCCGTCCGCCGCCGCCTCGAGGTCGGCGACGAGGGGCTGCAGGTACAGCTGCAGCTCGCGGAGGGCCCTCGACTCCTGTCGGGGGTTCACGGTGAAGAGAAGCCCGGACACGCGGCCGTGCGGCACCAGCATGCGTCCAAGGCGCTGCCTGTGATGCCGCTGTCGCCCCGCGCCCTGCCGGTACGTCGCGTTTGCCGGCATCTTGTCTGCGTCTTCGTATCCTTCTGGCTCGCTCTTTGTTCCCTTTTCCCTTTCCCTCCTTTCCTTTTCACTTTGCACTTTTTTTTTCTTTGCTTTGCGCCTTGTTGTCGGTTGCACCTCCACCTGGCGGCGGGGTCGGGGGCGGGCGTGCGCTTGGGGGAGAAGGCGAAAGACCCGCAGGGCAGGCGGCGGCAGGCCGACGCACCCCGCCACACGGACGGAGCGGAGGCAAACACACACACACACACACACACACACACACGACGAAACAGCAATAATAAGGGAGCCACCGGTCGAGGCCAAAAGAAAAAAAAAACGAAAAAACGCGCAAAACAACCGCCACAACACACACATGTATAGCAGTCATCACTGAAGTCTCTCTTTAACCTTGCGATGCTTTCTTGAATTATTTCCACTTCTTATGCCTTTGTCTTTATTTTCGTGCTTGTTTTCTTCGCTATGCAACGCCGTTCTGCTTTTGCCTGCATCTTTTTCTAATGCGCCGGGGGGTTTGTCTGCGGCGCCAGGGATGGCTGCTGGGATTTGCTATGGCCGCCGCAGTTCGTCGACGCGGGGAGGGCGCCGTCGCTGCGCTCGCGCTGCGCCAGCATCCCCATCGCCGCCAACCGCTGCAGCTTCTGGACCCACCGCTTATTTACCGCGGCGGCGTTGTACACGGTGTAGAGGAGGAAGGCGATGAGGTAGAGGGCCAGCGGCCAGGCCGCGAGCGCCACGTGGAAGCTGTAGTACATGACAGGGTAGGCCAGGGTGAAGAAGGCCACGTGGAAGAGCCACTGGGTGACCTGAAACAGCGCCATCGTCGGCAGGTACCCGGTGCCAAAGGCGGTGACGAGGCGGTAGAGCAGCCCCTGCTTCCCAAGCGGGGGGTGCTCCATCAGCCACGTGTACGCCGTGACGCGGTGCGTGGGGTCGCCCACGACGCCCTCTGAGAGGACAAAGATGGGGCGCAGCAGCTCCGCCTCCGCCGCGGTGGCGCCGGTGACGCGGCAAAACTCCTCGTGCCGCGCGGCGATTTCATGCATTTTCTTGTGATGCTTCTTCTGGCGACGGCGCCGTCGCCCCTCGTTGAAGGCGTGGTAAAAGATTTGCCACGCAATGAACATCGCAAAGTGCAGCTTCAGCAGCGTCCAATACGACACGGCGTGGCGCAGGTCGCGGCAGAGCGTCCCCGCGCTGCAGATCGCATCCGCCCTGTGCCGCAGCGTCCCGCCGGCGGGCGCGGGGGTGCCGCCGGGGACCGCGTCCAGCGACGCGAGCTCCCGCGTGGCGGAGGTGAGGAGGCGGTGCAGCAGCAGCAGCTGCGTCCCCGCAGGGGCGAGGTGGAGGTAGCTGGAGGACATGCGGTCGAAGGAGTGGAAGAGCAGGGAATTGCTCCACACCAGTATGGCGCCCAAAATCGGCCCAAAGCTCCCCGCCACGAGCGCAAAAAAGGAGAGAAAGTCTAGCAGCACCTCGTCCGTGCTCGAGGCCTCCGCCGCGGCGTAGGCAATGGTGACGATGTCCGCCGAGACGGGCTTGTAAACCCCGCCCACGAGCAGCAGCTGCCGCGCCGTAGAGGGGACAAACCGCAGCGTCCAGCTTGTCCACGTCTGGTTGACCAGCGGTGTCGCCTTCACGGCGACGTCCTTGAGGCTCTTATTCAGCCCACCGCCTGGCGCGCCTGCGAGGAGCGCGTCGCGTTCACGCAGCCACCCCGCTGGCAGGTACGCCTCCCACGAGAGGAGCGGCTCCCTCGACCACTGCACGTCGACGAGGCACCAGAGCAAAAAAAGCACGAGGCAGGCGTTGTGGAAGTAGCAGTAGTCGAGCAAAAAGTAGTGCAGCCCCCGCATCCGGTAGTAGTAGTACTTGTGCGACATGAAGAGCAGCAGGGCGACGATGTAGACCCAGATGACGAGGTCGGCCATGTGGCACGTGAGGCCGCCCTCCTGCGCCACCGAGGCGAAGAGCGAGCGCGGACGCTCCTCCCCGCCTCGGCCGTACACGTGCGCCGCACAGGCGCCGCCGCCGCCGCCGCTGGCCCCGTGATTGTACCGAAACGGGCAGGTGGAGATGTCAAAGTAGGAGGCGGCCGCAAGTCCGGCGAAGAGGATTGTGAAGCTGCAGCTCACAAAGTACTCATGCTTTGAAAAGCGGTGGTCCATCTCTGCCCCCCGCCCCTGTGTCCTTCGCCTTCTCCTTTATTCTTGCCGTGGCCCCTGTTGTCGGCCCCTGCCCCGCAGGCGACGCCACAAAAGGCAGCTTTCTCCAGAGCGAAGGAGACGCAGAAACAACCAAACAAAGCAACAGAGAAGGAGGAGGGAGAAAAATAAAAAACCGCAGTTCACTTCCCTCGATGCAGACGCCTCCCTCCAATCTACCCAGGCACGTTTCAAGCGCCACACGATCTCCCCTTCTCCCCCGTTTTACACACACTTAGTCTCTCTCTCTCTCTCTCTACAAGTAAATAATTCAGTACACATGTCATACATATATCTATATATAATGACATATATACTGCATACATAGATAAGTGCATACCCACCTGCTTACGGCAACAGTGGGCGCTCGGCACACATCCCTCCCGGGGCCCAACGGCAAACAGTAAACAAAAAAAGGAAGGAAAAGAAAAAAGGAAAAAAAAAGGGGGGGGGGGGGAAAGAAAGACCAAACAAGGTTGCAACACAAAGCATCGCAAGAACGGGCGTGTGCGTGCGTGCGTACAGGTGTCCCACCACCACCACCACTTTCTCTAATTTCATCTCCTTCTCTTCTCCCTCCGTCTGCCTCCTTTGCGCTCCAACGCCCTTGCGTTTGCTTCAGCCAATGCTGCAGGAGACACGCCAAGCCATGACGCCAAGTAACATCAAGAACCCGGCGCCCAAGGCCATAGGCTCCACCGTGGCGGCCTTCACCAGCAGCACGAGCAGCGCGGCAAGTGCAGTGGATGCCGTTGCCTTCGCATCCGCCGGCATAAAGGCCGTCGTGAAGAGTGTTACGGCAGCCACAAGCAGCAGCAGCGGCTCCCCATGCACAGTCACCGTAGTAAGAATAATCCTCCACCACCCGTTGTTCATCACTACATGTCCGACGCTGTCGGTGCGACGCCGCAGCAGGACCCACAACGTTGCGCCATCGTTCCTGAGGGTAAAAAAAGGAAGCAAAAACGTTCCCATCAACAGCACCACCGCGACGGCAAGCGACTCCCAGAGCCGCTGCGCACACCGCACCTGCACCCGCTCCAGGAGAGAGTCACGGTGGCACGCGTACCAGCGGCCGAACTCCGGCGATCGAAAGAGTGACAAGAGCGCCTCACGCGTGACGGAAGCCGACGGAGATGAGCTCCGCCTCAAGACCGCCGCGGCGCTGGCGGCGGCAGCGTCGAAGGAGGCCGTGTCCGTCTCGTGTGGCTCGCCGTTGGGCGCCCGTTTCCTTCCACCACTCGCGGACTTTTCACCGCGCCGTGGCGGCGTTGAGGATTTCCGCGACGGTGAGGCTCTCCGCCCTGCGGCTCTTGTTGCTGCCGCGGCGGTGGTGGCGGTAGTTCCCGCCGCCGCCTGCTGCCGCCCCCACGCCGAGGCCCGAAACCGCCGCAGCAGCGGTTTGAAGATAAACGCCCAAAACGTCGCCACAAGCGCGGCGGAGCCCAGGGCGCACTTCGCGGCCGTCACATTCCACAGGAGGAGAAGCACACACTCCACTACTGCCAGCTGCATGGACTCGACGGGTGTGGGTCTGTTTTAGCCGTCACACAGCAACGCGAGCCCGCCCCGCTTCGCCTTCTCTCGCAGACAGACACCCTCTACCTCAACACCCCGTCCTCGCGGATTGCTACCAACTAGCTGCCACACACACACACACAAGCACAGACACGACGTCGCCCCCTTCTACCTTCGACGTACGCAACAAAAATGTGTGGGTGTGCGAGGGGGGAAAATATGTGCCCGGTATCTTTTGCGCCTTCTTCTGCGGCACATTTACACAAACACACACACACAAGCATGTATATGTACATGTACCGGACACAACGACGCGGGGAGAAGAAAAAAAACCGAAGAACGAAAACCAAGTCAATCGCACGACAGCAGCAGCAGCCAAGGCACGGACAACAGCGTCCGGCGTGCATCGTCAGAGGGCAGAGGGCACACATGTATGCCCACACTACGGGTAAAAAAAAAGGCGACATTGTGTGCGTCTTACAGTTCCACTTAAGCCTTAAAGGCGCGTGGGGAAAGTAAAGCTCATCAGGTACGTTCTTCTTTATCTTTATTTTTTAAAGCCGTTGCGGCCACAGGGATGCAACTGCT
>NW_021704982.1:1799-5802 GCF_003719485.1 Trypanosoma conorhini | reverse complement strand
TCGCCGCTCTCTGCGCATCGCTGTCTCTCTCTCTTGTTCGTCTTGGGTGGGCTCCTCGGCTTCTTCTGGGGCCTCATGGTGTGTGTGTTTTTTTTATTTTTTTTGCTGTTGTGTGCACACGCCTCTCCGTTTGCAGATTCACCCGCCACGTCGCGCCGCAGCGCCCGATTCGCCCGCATCGGCGGCAGCATCGTGCCTGACTCGGCGGCGGAGCTGCGTGCCGCTTACTCTTCTTCCTCCTCACGGCCTTCGGCGCAGCCCGGAAGAACGCGTCATCCCCACACTCTGCGGGGCCCACCCGTGGCATCCCGGAGGCCCTGCGTCCGTCCGCCCGGATCCGCTTCCACCGCCCGCTGGGTTCGGAGTTCGGCGCTGCGTCCCCCGCCCAACCCCACCCGCCCCTCGCACACACACACCCACCCCGCGCGGTTGGCGCGTGCCCACCACGCAAAGTCCTCCCGCACGCTGCAGTGTGCGCCGCACCCGGATTGGCCGGCATGGCGGAGGATCAAAAAAAAAACAGAAATGACCCGGAACGCGCCCAGGAGGCGACCCGGCGATGCCTCCCCAGCAAGAAACCCACGGCACCGTCAAATCCTCAACGTCCCTTCCCCAGGACGGACCCCCCAAACCCCCTTTTGTTGGCCGGCTCTTCGGCCCCTGACTCCCGCAGAATCCCACCTGCGGGCGGGTGCTTGTCGGACCGTTCTCTTGGTCCCTTTTCCAAAATATGTGCAGATCAACCAACTTTCTTTTTTTTGAAGGGACGCCGTGGCGGTCTCTAGGGGGAAAAGAGAGAGACTTGGGCGGGCAAAGATTCCTCGGCGGCCCCCTGCGATCCAACAGGCTCTGAAGAATGTGTGTGTGTGACTCCTTTTCCGTCTGAAGCAATGCCGTCTGCTGCCGGCGGGTGGCGCCCTGCAGCTGCGTCACATCTGGCGCCGCAACGCACCCGGAGGAAACGCGCGTCCCGCGACGGAGGGCCCCAGCGCATTCGCACACGCACAGGGCGGCGCCGACGCACGCTCCTCCAATGGACGCCCCCACGCGGCACACGCAGGGGCCGACCCGGCCCCCGCAAAATGGCCCCGGAGGAACTTTGGGGTTCCGCAGCACTGTGATTATATATACATATATATATAACATGCAGCCCCGCAACGTGGCCAACGCCGCTGTGTGACCGGGATGAAAATGCACGACAACAACAGTTTCTCCGTCGTCCAGGGCGAGTATGCCACCCACACGGCAACTACTCAAACGGCGGCAACGGTGCCGGAAGGAAAATCAAACACAAACAAACAAACGCCGCCGCTGGGCCGCGACGCCGCGCCCAAGACGCCGGTGCCCTGATGCCGGTCATCCACTCCGCATCCGAACGCACATGATGGCTGCATGCTGGAGAGCATGTTTGCTTTCTTTCATTGCTGGTAAACTCACTTCAGCCTTCAAAAGCATACATTTTTTTTGCCCAAACTCTCCCTACACACGGCAGTAAACTAATAAACAAAGAGGAGATTATTTATGATGTGTTGTTGGCACACACCCACAAGCTGCAATCATTTCTGGTGCAAACTCTTCCAATCAAACAAGAAGATGCTACTGGGATATCACTGGCCATAATGATCATTCCCTAGCGCACAGCAGGGTGATTCCCTAATTATTGCCTCCCTATTCACACAAATAAACAACCATTCAAAAAATATTACCTGAAAATATATATTCTTCAGAAAAGCGCAAACTGCTAATTTTGTTCATTTCCTTGTCTCGCTGGTTGTTGCTGACTTTGGGCATTGTTTGTATGCCCGATATCTTCTGCTGATATCGCCACCTGGTACTGATATACATTTTCTTTCCAGCAGTCTGCAATCTCCTTGTCCTCTTTCTCCTCCTTCCTTTTCGCTTTCTTCTCATCCGCTTCGTCTTTTTCTTCCGCTTTCACCTCCGCTTCGTCTTCGTCTTCGTCTTCGTCTTCTTCGGTTTCCTCTTCCGCTTCTTCTGCTTCTTTTATCTGTGCCGCATCTTTCTTGTTGCCCGCATTCGTGGAATTCCCGCATTTCTGCCACTTCTTTATTCGATCACGCTCTCGATGCTGCACGTAAATAATCTCCCACGACAAGCCTGCGGCCAAAGTTTCCCAGTCATTAAAATACTTTGCCATACTCTCCATGAACAGCCTCACTTTGCTGGGTTGGGTGTGATGCGCACCCCCCACAGTCGCCTGCAGCCCAATCATCGTCTTCCGCGGTGTGTCCACGAAGAAAAAGCCGTCTATCAGCGGAAAGATTCGCGAGTCCGGCACGTACAACACCCCATAGTTCACATCAATCCTTGCGGGATTGCAGCTCAGTAATTCCAATACAACTGACACTTCTGGGTGTTTTTCAGGGTGCGATTGCAGCACACATGGCCGTCCCGGGCGCCTTGTTGGTGGCTTCAGCTCCTTAATTCTCCCTTTTATATTATTCACAAAGCCCCTGTCCGTGAATGCGTGCACACCATACTTTTCCAGAAATTCGGGCAAAAAGAGATCCCTACAACACAATAATTGATACACAATATCATTCTGCTTACGTACCTCTGTCATCTTTGAGAGTATTTTGTGTCCGAGGTCAAGACATACCGGTAGGTTTGCAAAACTTTCGGCCCTGCCAGGTCTACGCATTCGGGCAGCTTTCACCAGCTTGCTAGACGCGTCATTCGCAGGCACCATTTCCCCTTGTCCAATTGGAACGTAATTATGAGCATTCGAAGCGTTGATCGAACCCACGGCAATATCAACCAGGGACAAGCGGTTTATGATTTCATCGCCACTAAAAATGCATCGTGGAATCGGTCCAATTTGATCCATGTGTTTTTTGACCATCTCCCAGTTTTGAGCTTGCTCCGCTGCAGACTTATCACGCGTCCTCCAGGCGCACATCGCCTTCACATCAAGCTCGTCCGGGCAATTCATAACGATCCTTTTGGCCTTCTTTTGCTTCTCCCATCCTTTGAAGTTATCGTCGTTCGGTGAGGACAGCACAGTGATGCCCCATGACTTGGGTGGATAATCCCCCGACGGTCCATGACCCTTTTCATCCACGTCGTAGATAACATACCCCTTCAGTTTACGCTGCCACAGCAAAGCATTCATATGGTTGATTACATTGCCTGCACCGCTGCATGCTGTCACCGTTTTCTTTTCTTTGTCAAACACGAATGCCAAGTCTCCCCCAAAGCAGTACACCACCACTTGGAGTTTCGCGATGTCGTACTGCAGCAACCTGTGAAGAAGATAGGAGCCGGCGTTCATAGATTTCCCGATGCCGGGTGTTCCGATCACGAGACGCCGCCTCACTTTAAACAACTCCAGATCATCGGTGCCAAACTCTCCCTCTAGATCGCCCTGGACGATCCTCCACACACGATCCACCTCACGGTTGACGTAGCAATCAGCAATGTCCTCTCCCTGCCTCAGTGAGTAAGGCCATTCATGCTTGGACGAGAGCAGCATCAGCCTGGGGCGCGGTGGAATAAATTGCTCTGCATCTTCCACCGGCAAAAGAGTTAAGCCATACTGCGTGTACTCCCACAACTGTGCCGGTGGTTGGCCCTCACGCACCTCCATTCGCACCACCATCGCATCCCCCTCGCCCTCGGAGAACTCCAAGACGTGACTGCATTTCGCGTTTAACACAGAGTCGTAGAAGCCATCCGGCAACGGTTGGCTAGCAATTTCATCTATCCGTTTTGCCCTTTCTTCTTCCCGCCGTTTCCTTTCTTCCTCTTTCTTTCGTGCCGTTTCGGTTGCCTCCTCCACCGCGGCAAGGGCCGACCGGAGTGTTGTCCTTGTAATAGCAGAGACAATGTTCTTCTGATCAAAGTCCTTCCAGTCTTGGAGCGTACCCACCTCGTGTTCCATTAGATTGCGTGCATCCGCACGTAGATTGCGTGCATCCGCACGTAGATTGCGTGCATCTTCAATTTCTTCCTTCATCGCTTTGTAAGACGGCGACGCCAGTAT
>NW_021704982.1:0-1774 GCF_003719485.1 Trypanosoma conorhini | reverse complement strand
TGTCCTTGTAATAGCAGAGACAATGTTCTTCTGATCAAAGTCCTTCCAGTCTTGGAGCGTACCCACCTCGTGTTCCATTAGATTGCGGGCATCAAACAGGAACTGATACGCTTGTGAATTAAGAATTCTTCGTAGGAGCCGCTCGTCACTGATGCAATCCTCAGGCCCCTGAATAAACACCCCCATCATTACATTGTGTTCTTCATCGAGCACGAAATTGGGAGCAACGTACCTCCTGATGAAGTCGCTTAGCGTCATTTGTTCTGTAGCATCTAATCCCGCCAGCAAGACTTCCTCCACGGTACTGGTGAGGGTCCACGATGGCCTCTGCTGTGCTCTCTCCACCCTTCGGCGCTGTGCAGGGGGTTGGCCGGAAACGCCGCTGTCGGATTCCGCCCTTGCGTGCCGCGGGGGCAGCGGCACATTAGTGGCAGGGCTCTCCGCAGAAGCGTTAAGTTGTTCTTCATTCATCCCAGGCATTTCTTTCCTTGTTTGTTTTACTTTTTGTGATTGTTGTTGGCTTGAGCTGCAGCCGAACACCAACCACCAGCCAAAAGAGAATGAGAGGAGTAGATATGCGAAAAAAAAAATAGGCGCACCGACACACACACACTCAAGCAGAACGACCACCGCGACGGCAAGTGGGAGCCCCACGCACTCACCGGCAGAGTGTTGGGGAGAGTCAGCGACAACAACAACAGCGTGGCGGGTGCGGGGGGTTGCCGCCCGTGCACTGCGCCCGCCACGCCGGTGAGAGACACGCCACCGCACACACACACGCAGCGCGGAAGCCCCCAGAGCCAATGACGCAAAGAGCAGCCACCACACACAAAAAAAAAGATCCCACTGCGCCACACGCAGCAGCACTAGTCCTCAGACAGAAGAACGAAGAAAGGCACGACACCGCAAAGGCAACTCTCGTTGCCCACTCCACCGCAGAATTCTCACTGCGTCGGCCACCGCTGCAGGTAGACGGGAACTCGTCCACGCCGTCGCGCCCCCCGCCACCGACCCGTGGCCCTCGCCCGCAGTCGCGTCGCGTCGCGGGGCCTCTAGTGCCCACTTCCCGAATGGGGCCACGCACCAAAGGGGGAAAAGGAAACACGCGGCAGAGTTTGCCCCCTAACCCTCTCCCTGGGACGCAAGAAAACCCACCGTGTTCCACAATTGCAACGCCCCGCGCCCCAAACAAATGAAGAGAAGCGGAACTTGAGAAAAGAATAAGTCTCTCCCCAAACCGTTCAGGTTATCCTCTTCTTTTTTTTTAGCCGACCAAGTACGCTGTGGTGCGAGATGCAACACCACCCGCAGCACTTCGGTGGCGGCAGTGCACCCCACGCACGCACTAACCGCCGAATGAGACCCTCCCAAACGAACTCGCCCAAGAGGCAACGTCGCCGCAGCCCCCTCCCGCTGCGTTGGCGCCGCCCACACTGTTTCCCCGCCGCCCCCTCCCACCGCACGGTGCACGGCCGCAGGCCGGACGTATCCCGGGGGAAACACACGAATGTGCGGCACCTCTCATCGGCCTCGGCACCCCATGAACGGCAGGGCCGTGGAGTCCAAGTGCCCGTCAGGGAGCGAAAGTGAAAAGGGAAATGATGCGCAAACGAATGCGCACGATGCAGCAGGAGGAGACCGTGAACACGTCCGCACTCTCCGTGGAGCCCATCCCGAGTGCTGCGCAGATTCGTCCCTGTGGCGAAGGGGGACAAGAGCAGTGGGAGGGAAATACAAACAGCAGGGGACACGGAGCGGAGAAAGGGGGCAGGAT
>NW_021704983.1:0-5798 GCF_003719485.1 Trypanosoma conorhini | reverse complement strand
TTCTGCCCGCAGCACAATATTCTGTGGCCGGAGCTGACGTGCCGCGAGCATCTTGAGTTTTTTGCCCAAATCAAAGGCTTGAAAGGTGCCGAGCTGGAGGAGGCAGTGCAACGGATGTTGAATGAGACAGATCTGCAGGAAAAAGTTGATTTTCCTGCCAGCCGGCTCTCAGGTGGGCAGAAGCGGAAGCTTTCAGTGGCTGTTGCATTTGTGGGTCGGAGTCGCCTTGTGTTCCTTGACGAGCCGACCGCCGGTATGGATGTTGGTGCCCGCCGCTACACGTGGGAGCTGCTGAAGCGAATGTCTTCCTCACACACCGTTCTGCTGACGACGCATTACATGGACGAGGCGGATCTGCTAGGACACCGTATTGGTATCTTGAGCAACGGTTCTCTGCAGTGCTCTGGCAGTAGTTTGTTTCTAAAGTCTAGGTTGGGTCTGGGCTACAGTCTTACTTTGGCGGTGCACCCTGATGGGGATTTGGAGCTCATCGATGAGCTTGTAGAAGAAGCTATTGAGGGAGCAGAGCTTCTTTCTCGTAGTGGCTGTCAGTTGTCGTACCGTTTGCCGGCGAGCGAGGCCACCAATTTTCCTAGTCTGTTGGACAGCATCGAGGATCACGCCGACTATGGCGTGCGTGGATATTCGATCTCGGCAACAACTCTTGAGGATGTCTTTCTTCGTGTGTCACAGCGGGAGGGGGAGGAGTCTGCGTGTGGCGAGAACTATTCGTACTTGTGGAACTATGACGTAACCAGTTCTCCAGTGATGTCGCAGTTTCGTGTTGTGATGCGGAAACGCCTTCAAAATGCTCTTCGTGACAGACGGATGCAGTGCTTTCAACTCGTTTGCCCATTCCTCTGTGTGCTGCTGGCCATGCTTCTTGGCATGGTGAATTTCAAGATGCACGAAAAACTCACATTGTCGTTTGACCTCTACGACGAACCGATACTGGTGGACACGGCTCAGTGCCAAGACTTCTGGGGGAGTCAGCCTCGACTGTCGAATGTCGTAATAAATGAGACCCACTTTGCGAACGCGGAAGAGCTCGGCTCCTACACGTCCGATACGTGGTTCACCCACGAGATGCCGCGATACGCCAGCGTCTCTTGCCTTGATCGTGACCTTTACCGCAAGCGGGGCACAATGAATCCCATCATTATGCTACACAACACTTCGGCCATCCACCAAACAGGCATTACCATGGCGGCGTTTTACCAACTCCTGCTTCATAACATTACTGGAGGAATGGGCAACATCTCATGGTCCATTGGTACTCTCTGGGACGATGTTGATTACCGAAGCGCTCTGGAGGTAATTCTAACAGGAACGATCATTATGATTCCGTTTACGTTTTTACCGTCGAATCCAGTTGCGTGGGTCGTGAAGGAGCGGGAGTGTGGCGCCTTGCACTTGCAGAGGATCGCAGGTCTGCGTTTCGCGCTGTACTGGCTATCAAACTATCTATTTGACGTAGCTGCCTACTTTGTGTCCCTCGTTTTTGTCGTCATAATTTTCTTGGCGTTCCGCCGCGACTCATACGTTGGGTCAGAAACGTTCGGTGCTATGTTCACCCTCTTCTTGATCTACGGCCTTACAAGCACGGTTGCTGGGTACACCGTTAGTTTCCTCTTCAATGAGCACTCAACGGCGCAGATGGTCGTGATGGGGGTAGGTTTTGTCTTGGGATTTCTGTTACTGATGGTCGTGTTTATTCTCTCACTTCTGGAGAAAACAAAGCACGTCTCGGATGATCTCCGCTGGCCCTTCCGACTTATCCCAACGTACTGTATCGGCGAAGGCATCATCAACCTCAACAACTACAAGCAGAAGAAAGCGGTGGGCTTGGCGACATCGGCATTTGATGGCGATATCACTGGCTACCCTATTGCCTTTCTTTCAGTGGAGCTTCCCGTTTTTTGGCTGCTGCTGATCTTGATTGACCATCCGAAGCGACGTACATGGTGGGAACGATTCTTCTACCGGCGCGGCAAGTATAACACCGAGGATATTTATAACGAGGATACTGACGTTGAGGACGAGCGGAATGCCGTCTACGATTCAATGGAAAGAGGCGTCGTGGAGGGAGTTGTGACAGTGTGTGATCTACGCAAAGAGTATCCCAACGGCAAAGTCGCGGTGCGGAATCTCACGTTTGACATTCTTCCCGGAGAAGTGTTTGGCTTTCTTGGCACAAATGGTGCGGGGAAGACGACAACCATTTCGATTCTATGTCAAGAGTTTCTCCCCACGGGCGGCTCCGCCTCCGTCTGCGGGTATGATGTTGTGGAGGAGAGCGCCAAGGCCCTGCAGTGCATCGGCTACTGCCCACAGTTTGACGCCTGCCTGGATTTGCTGACGGTGGAGGAGCACCTGCGGCTGTACGCGGGCCTGCGTGGCATCGCGTGGAGCCAACGCGACGAAGTCGTCCTCGGGCTGCTGCGCCTGTGCGAGTTGATGAAGTATCGGAATACACTTGCGCACGAACTGAGTGGTGGCAACCGGCGTAAACTGAGTGTGGCGACTGCGTTGTTGGGAGGGCCGCGCGTGGTGTTCTTCGACGAGCCCTCGGCAGGCATGGACCCCGTCGCACGTCGTGGACTTTGGACAACGATTGAAACAACAGCGAAGTACTGCTCCGTTGTTCTGACGACGCACCATCTAGAGGAGGTGGAGGCTTTAGCGGATGTGGTGGCCATTATGGTGGACGGAGCGCTGCGCTGTATCGGTGACAAGACGCACCTGAAGCACAAGTTTGGCAGCGGCTACGAGATGAACATTCGCATTGAGGATGAGGACCTCTATGAGTCAATTTTGGAGTTTGTGAACGAGATGTTCCCCAACGCTACACTGAATGAATTCAAGGGGCGACGGTTTGTGTACGCGTTACCGAGTGACACGTCTCTTAGCAGCGCCTTCCGCATTTTACAGGAGAACAAGGATGTTTTGGGTATCACGGACTACAGTGTATCGCAGACCTCGATTGAGCAGGTGTTCCTGCGCGTGAGTGGCGAAACTCAGTGCGACTTGTAGTGTGCGGCGAGCTGCCAACACACGCGGCGACGCTTCTTGGGACGCTGCGTACGTGCACATAGTTGCACGACGAGACTGTAGAATATTCTTCCTGAACTTCTCTGGTTTGTGGTGGTTGGTGATGTGCCTGCGGAATGATGCAATAACCCGTTTGCTATGTTTTTTTTTTTGATTGTGGGGCAATGGGGCTCTTGTTGGCCGCGTTTTTGTGCCTCCGGGAAGAATCGAATACAGGTGGGGGTGCGACTAGCGAAGTCTCCGTGGAGTTCTCTTTGTGTATCGATGCCCCGGTATGCCCCCAGGGTATGTTGTGCCTGAATGTGGGGTCCCGACTGTGTCTCCCTTCTTGAATTCGTGTATGCAAGTATATGTGTATGTGCGTGGTGGCAGAGGATTGTTTCCAGTACTCTCTGTTTTGCCGTGAGTGGGGCAAGTAGACAGTGGAAAAGTAGCTTCTCTCGTTTTTGTTTCTTTGTGCCATATTTAGTTGTCGACGAATTTCTACTGTCCCATCCCTCCTTTCCTCCCTGTCTCTCCGCTGTTTTCCCTCTTCAGTTCAGGAATCGCGTGAAAAACCGCCACTGCTTTGTGTTCTATGTTTTTCTAAACGTATATATCATATTTTTCCCTTTGTCGCTTCTGCTCTTCCCTAACGCGCGGCACTGCACTTTTTTTTTTCCGTCTCCATTCGCTGACACCATCGGCGGTGGGTCTGAATGTCGGCGTTGTCGTCGCGCCCTCCTCCCTCTTCCTCGCACCACAACTGGCGGTTAGAAGGCCATTTAATAATGTCGCCATGCGGACGAATACAACAAAATGCCCTGAGTGCCTCCTTTTTTTCTTTTGCGGCTGTGCTACCCTGCTTTCAAGGGACCACGCTACGTGAAGTTGGATGTATTGTGTGGGCCTCTGCGTCATGGTCCAGGCACGCCTTTATCGCTTTGTATTGATCTTTTGTCCCGTTGGTTTGTGCTGTTGCTAGTGCGTGGCGCTAGACTTGCGTGTAGGATGTGGCCTGTGGTGCCTCGGAGGTTGGGCACTCGTGCCTGTACTTCGTGGTGCGTGCTCAAACTGGGCGCTGCACTGCTGTGTGCGTGTCGTGGCTGTTGCCACCATCCGAAGGATGGGGGGCCGAACCTGTCTTTCGCGCCACCCTCCACTGTGGAGCTGCCGGATGCTCTGGACATGGACGGGGACATGGCTATCCACGTGTATCGTCCTTATGGCGAACAAGACGCACCCCGCCAGGACGCCACAAGGCGGTTCCTATACACACTTATTACAACCCCCGACGAACAAGAGTGGAGGGACATGCTGGCCGCGGCTATTCGCCTCAATACCTGGCGCGAGCACCACCTACGGGCAGTGTTACGCAGCGTGCATCAGACACAGTACGATATTGGTGGACAGCAGGGGGGCCGTCAAAATACACGGGCTGCTGGATGCACGCCAGCCACGCGTCTTCAACGCGCATTGGGTGTTTTGCAAACCGCTGTGGATGAGGGCTACCAGCCTGCCCCAGAGTCCGTGCACGCGCTTCTTGTCGTTGCTTTGCGCGCCAGCTTGCGAGGAGCTGGGGCCATTGTGGCGGAAAAACGAGTCCAAGGGGCCGCAGCAGCACCCTCTTTTGCTCCCTCGCTCGACCCTCTGGCAGTTCCTTGCTTGGATGGAGCGACACGACTACCACGTGATGTCCACCGCCGTGTTGGAGGACCTGGAGCGTGTGATTGAGGATGCAGCCCATGAAGGCAGGAGCGGGGAGCGGACGAGCGGGGTTCGACAAAACCGTTTAGAGTACCTGCAACGTGAACGTGATCGACTACTTCGCGGTGGCCAAACTTCGTCACAGCGGGGCGGCAACAGGCGCGAGGTGCGACCTGTGACGGTACCGGACGATGGTTGCAAGTAACAAGTTTGCAGGTTGTGGCCTCTGCCTGTCTGCGGCACACACCACGCTACCCTGGCCCTTCCCCGTCCCGATAAGGCTTTCACCTGGGCTCGAGTTTCTGTTTTCTTCAAGTGTGCTTTTCTCTGTTATGGATGCATGGATGTGTGTTGCTTGCACTGCCTCCTCCTCGGCCTGTTTAAACCGAGGAGCAAGAGCACCGCAAGGAAATTGTTATGGTTCTCAGTCTTAAATGGTAGAGTCACTATTCCTGTCGGCGACAGGAATAGCGACGGTGCCAAGTTTGGTGTCTCCCACTGCATCTACACGAAAGATGTGCCACTGTCGAAGCCCACGCGTGCGCGGCACGAGCCGCTACGTTGAATTTGTATCTTTTGAATTTGCGTGACAAGTCTTCTCATACTACATTGTGCTTGTTTTCATGCGGCCTTAGTTGTTGCTGGGGTGTGCATATGGTTTTCCGTCATCGCGGCGTGTCTTGTGAGGCAGCCGGATTCTGTGCCTTGAATCAGGTTTCTCTGCTCAAGTTGCGCCTTGGTCGCCGCGACGCGGCGACAGTTGCGGCGGTTGAGCTGTTTTTTGAAGAATACTTCCATGGATCACTGTTGGTGGAGCATCGCGCGGATCGCATGATTTATTCTCTGCCAAGAGACACGAGGCTCTCAGTGGCGTTTGATCTGCTTGAGAATCACTTTCGTTCGCTTGGGTTGACGGACTACCACGTGTCGCAGACGTCGATCGAGCAGGTGTTCCTACGCATCAGCGAGGAGGCTGAGCGTGCGCGCGAGGAGGAGGCGCAGCGAGCGACGGAGGCGGATAAGTGTGTCTGCTGTCCCTGTTGCTGACGTGATGAATGTCC
>NW_021704981.1:0-5812 GCF_003719485.1 Trypanosoma conorhini | reverse complement strand
AACGATGTGCTCTGACACGTGTTCCCCCATAACTGTCCTGGTCTGTTTTGGTAGTGGGTGCGGGGTGCGGTAGGCGGTCTTCGTCCGCTTTTTTTGATGGGGCTGGCCCTCATGGCGTCCGTGCGTTTGTGCGCGTGGCCTCGGCCCCTACTGCGGCTGCCTTGCTGCTTGGTGTAGTGGTTCATGTTCGACGAGGCGTGTCGGCCTCCTGCTGCACGGAGGCGACCGGACCAACGGCCCAGGCGGTGCGGATGCGGGTCCGCGGGCATTTGAGGCGGTGGCGCGTATGGCACACGCGGAGGTTACGTGTATTTGGCGCGTCCCATGGCAATGCTCTGCGGCGATGCCTCCGTGTTGGACCGAATGGCCGACCCCCGTGTCCTCGCGGCGCTGCAGCCTGAGTGCGCTTTTGCATTTTCCTCCCGATTGTGCGCTGCGCCTCCGCCCGGCCCACGCAGTTTGTTTTTCGCCGCACATGGTGGGGGGCACTTGAGCGAGATTGTGTGGCGGCATTGGGAGCCGCTGCGGCGCGGGTCTCCGACGGGGCGGCTGCCACGGCATGGGGCGGGTGGAGCCCCCAGTCGTCGACGCGCCCGCGCGCGTGTGCGGCACGAGTGGGACGGGCGTTCCGCCAGGGGTGGAGGCAGCCATCACTAGCGGGGGGCTATTGGGAGCAGGCGTTGGCTCGTGGGGTGGGTTGGCCGCGCAGGGTCGATGCGCGAGCCGAATACACCTTGTCTGGCCCTGGACTCGGACGCCTGCCTCGTTCGGCAAAGCAGCCATGTTCGCATGCGCAATGTGGCGCCGCCGGGCATAGAGGGGGAGGGAGGGGGCGCCCCGCGCTGGCCGTCAGGTGCATGCGGGTGGCGGGCATGCTGCCAGCACATGCGGCTTGCGGCTGCTCGTTCACTGTGAAAGCGTGCTGCCGGTTGCCCTCGGGGGCCCGTGAAGGTGACTGTTGCATGTGGACCTGGTCGCGCGGCGTTTTGTTGCGGGTGGCGGGGAGGCGCGACGGCGGCGCGTGTCGCGGGAGGCCCCGTGCACTTTCACCTGGCGACGATATGAAGCGACTCGCGACTCTGGGCGTCCCTTGGGGTTTCACGGGCTCGGCTGTGGTATTTCCTTGGCTGTGGACGTGGCCTCGTGGAATTCATTCAGCCTCGTCAGCCTTCAGCTCCTCGCGCGGGAAGCGACGCCTGGGCGTTCACACCTCTCTGATGTGTGTGTGTGTGTGCGGTGTTGGAGTTATTTTTGTATTCGTTTGGCATTTTTTAACCTTTTTTTGGATGGGGGGGGTTCTTTTTCGCCACTTTTCGTTTGTGTATTATAGATGTATTTTTTTTGTTTTTGTTATCCATTTTCATTTGCTGTGTTTGTGTTTCTGCTTTCTTGGACTGGACTATGTTGATCAACGAGGCAGTTCAATGATGTAATGATGTATAATGTTTTGGCTGTCTTCATTGAAGTGCTTTGTGTACTGGTTGTGTTTGGGAAGTAGTGGACAATATGTCCCTCGGAGTGTAGGGGTGATGAGTATCGCTTGCGACATCACTTTTTTTTTTTTGCATGGAGGCGAACTTCATGTTAGCCAGTGTGGGGGTGGAACTTTACCATTTTACTTCATTGGGGTCCACAAGTTTGCACGTGACCGAGACTGGCAAACACAATGAAGTATTACTGCCGCAGTGATCAGAATTGTGGGAATACTATGGATGAGCTTTTGGGATGGTCGGAAACTCTTTTTCGTCTCTGTCCCTTCTCTTGCTCGCTCTCTCCCTTTGTGAACCGAGAACGCTGGCGAGTGTCCGTGTGAGGTGTGGAAAAGGGGCAGCGAGGCCTATACGCCTCACTTCCTAGGGGGTTGAATTTGCCCCGCTGTATTGCGCGCTACTTTGACCTTGTTTCCAAGTGAATCTAGGAAGAGTTCCCAGCATGGAGTGCTTGCGGTCCTGCTTGGCTGAGTGGAAAACTACGACTAGGAAGAGGACGCGCGTGAAAATAGGTCCGCAATTACCGGGAGTGGGTGCGGAATCGTTGGCTCGCTTCTTTCCGAGCAGGAGCGGCAGCAACGGGCACAGTGATGGAGAATAACGAAGCACCGATTGGCAGGCATGATGGTCTCGTGATATTTCTTGACGCTGACTGAACTGTCAGGTCGCGGCGATGATTTAGTGGAATTACGGGGGCACATGTGCCTTCATGGGTACCTCTTTTTGGTCCTGTAACTTCCACGTTCCTACACAGCGTTGGTAGTAAAAAGAAAAGCGCGCGAAGCCTGAATCGTCCTGTGGATTATGATTGAATGCGAGATCATGCACTGCTGACAAGGGGGCATTCTTTTTTTTTTTTTTGATTTGGTGTGAAGGGAGGAAACCATGTAGAAAGGCTGTGGTCGCCGTAGCTAGTGTTGGTTGGGGAGGTTCCTTCTACCAAGAAAAGAACAGGAGACGAATACCACAAGGGTACTGCGGGTAAACACTGAAACAATTGTGACGTTTTCGTATGAGGTTTTGTGTTTTTTTTTATTTGCATTTTGGGGGAGTTTGTATAGGCGTGCCTGAATTGCCTGTTCATTATGTCACGCTGCCCATTTCTCTTTTATATATATATATATTAGTTTCTGCAGCTTCGAAAGGATACGGCGTTAGTTTAGTGGGCGTTGGGGAGGCGCAAAGGAAGGCCGAGTGAGTTTCTCTGGCGGACGGGAAAGGTGGGCAAAAAGGTGGCACAACAGAAATAAGAGCGGAAGCGACGTAGGAAAGAAGGATGCCTAGCGCACCTACCCCACATTGTGTGCGGCGCTTACAGAAGGAGTATTCTGCCCTCTGCCGAGAGACCAACCCGTTCTTCTTTGCCAATCCCTCGACAAAGTCTATTTTGCATTGGTACTTTATCATTAACGGACCAGCAGATACGCCTTATGACGGCGGTCGCTATTTTGGGCGGTTAAATTTTCCACCCGAATATCCAATGAAACCACCTGAGATAATTATGTTGACACCAACTGGGCGCTTTGAGGTTAACAGACCAATCTGCCTCACCATGAGCAATGCCCATCCAGAGCACTGGAGTCCTTTGTGGGGGATCCGCACCATTGTTACCGGCTTGCTTTCGTTTATGGCAGGAGAGGAAGTTGCCAATGGGAGTATTACGTGCAGCGATGCGCAGCGAAGGAAGTACGCTCGTGAGAGCCGTCGCTTTAATGTGGAGCAACTGACAATTTACAAGCAACTGTTTCCAGAGGAGTATCAGAAGGATGCGGAAGCCTTGAGGCGGGAGGAGAATGAGAAGGGCAGTTCCATGCGTGAAACCGATGGCCGTGCGGAGATGGATAGTGCGAATGCAAAAAGTGAGCTTGCGAGGGGATTGCAAGAAAAAAAGCAGTGGAGTTGGTTGTTTCCAGCGATTCTGGTGCTCTTTGCTGTGGCGGTCGGGGCCTCCTTTTGGCTCCGGCAGGGCGCGGGGGTTGTTTGGGGAGCCGCCGCGGCGCGCGCCTTTCCGCACCCAGGCCGCTAGAAGCTTCTGGAAGCAGCGTGCGGCCAGACGGATCCCGGTGTGCGACTGTGCATTTTGTTTGCCTTTCTCTTGCCACTTTGTTTGGTTACTCGATTTTGCTTCCCATGTGGAACGCGGCGGGGTTGGTGAGTGCTGTTTTTTTTTGTATTGGGCCCAGCCCGATGGGACGGAAGCAGGAAGGGAAGCGTCATTTGTTGAAAGGGGCCGCGCCAGCAACCCGGCGGAGACGAGGCAGCAAGAGCGCCGGCGGCCGCACCGATGGCCGAGCCCCTCCAAGGGCGAAACGCCCGCCAAAAAAAAAACGCAACGCATCTGTGAAGCGCTGGCTTCCTTCTCGCAAAGGGAAGTAAGTATGCAAAAACTTCTGACGGTGGTGGGGTTCGAACCCACGCCCCTAGAGACCAGAGCCTAAATCTGGCGCCTTAGACCACTCGGCCACACCGCCGCTCCGTGCGAGAGCGCGAGTGGGCGCAAGTGGCCCAAAGCAACGCGCCTCTTGTTTCAGGAGGAATTTTTTTTTTTTCGCAGGCGCATTGTTGGGGGGCCGAGGGCGGAGCCAACAAAGGGATTGGGTGGTGGCGTTCCCCGGCGCGGGGGCCACGCCGGCAATTAGCCCCTTCGACTCGTTGTTGGCCCCCCGGTGGCGGCAGTTGGGCTTTTTTGGGCGCCGCCGTGCGCAGGGGGCCCGGGGCAAGTGCAGTGGGCTTCCCGCCCAACAGCTGCGCGCGCCGAAGTGCGGCGGCACCTCTCGCGCTGGGGAGGCTTCGGTAAACTAATGAAGTGTTCCCCACTTTCGGTGTGACGGAGGGCCCGGGACGCCTCCAATGCATATACTGCTCGCAGGTCAAACACATCGGGCGGGCCGTTCGTCGCGTGAGGGCGGCGCACCGTACGGAAGCGGCCCCTCGGCTCCTTGGGCGGCGCGCGGTCAGCAGTCGCCGCTTGCGAGAGCCGGGCGCTCAACCGGAACCCGGCCCCGGCGAAAAGGACGGGGCCCGGTGGAGGGAGGGCGGAGTAGCCCTGAGAGCGCGGGGGGAGGCGGCGTGCGCCGTGGCGGGTCCCCCGGCATATGCGGGGCGTTCGCCCAGCGGCCTCGCTGGCCCTGCTGGGAAAGAAAGAAATGCGCCCCTCGCAGGCGAGGGAAGATGGAAGAAGTTGCGGACGAACACCTCCCCCCGCACGCGCTGGCGAGAAGTCTTGCGATTCCCGCGCCGCCCTCCGGAAGCATCTGTCCACGGCGCGCGGAGCACGTCACGCCCAGGGGCCGTTTGGCCGCGTCCAACCGCAGCGCCCCCACAAAAAACGACCATGCGACGACCGCGAAGGGCGGCGCAGGGGGAAACGGACTTGACAAGAGGGCTCGGATTCAGCACCCGCTTCCTCCCGTGGTGGCGGTGGCAACGCCGCGCGTGGAGCTGAAGAGAACTGTTTCGCGTCTGGGGAAGGCGAAATGAAAAACTGGAGAGTTAGCCCTGCGCAATAAACAAGCGAGAACGTCGGCCGACATACCCAAGTGGTTACGGGGTTTGACTTGAAATCAAATGCGATCTCGCGCGCAGGTTCGAACCCTGCTGTCGGCGTTTTCCACTGTTCCTTTTCCTTCACACACAAGGAAGGAGGAAAAGTGCGATCAGTGAGGCTCGAACTCACGACCTTGGGATTATGAAACCCACGCGCTGCCGACTGCGCCATGCTCGCTTGCGTCCCGGGGCAAAAAACAAGGGCGGCCGAAGAATCCATGAATGCAGAGGAGAGGAAAAAACCGAAACGGTGACGAACGCCGGCGGTGGCTTCCAAAGTAAACGACGACTTCAGAGAAGAAGGGGCGGGTAACAAAACGCGCTTGGTCACCGTTCTTGCTTCTCGGCGGCGGCCGGTTGCTGCGGTACGCCCCACGCCTCGTCGAAACCGTCGCGCCACGTTGGCGCCACCCGCCGCCAGGTCCGCGCGAGGGGTGAGCTGCCCGTGCCAACTTGTTGCCGGAGCAAACGCCCCCCCCCCCCTCCCCACACACGCAGCAACGCGAGTTCGCCGCGGAACACAGTGACCCCCGCAAAAGGATCCCGCGCGCCCATGGCATCGCCGCCCAGCGCGCACCCGGAGGCCGCTTCCCAAGCCCCCCGCCGCACCTGTGGCTAGCTTCCTCGTTTTCCCTCCCCGACCTTTGCTGCCCGCGCCCGTCTCCCTTCCCCGCCGGCGGCGACACAGCGCGCCGCTCCCGCCCGCTCTCTCCCTGCGGGCCGCGTTGCGCGTCGTGGGGAAAGGCCCCCGTGTTTCTTACTGGGCCGTGCGTTGT
>NW_021704979.1:0-5825 GCF_003719485.1 Trypanosoma conorhini | reverse complement strand
GCGAGGTTGTGGCGCTGGAGAGGAAGGAAGAGTTGGGAGGTCAGCGTGACGGAATCGGAGGTGCCTCCCCGCACCGCCGCATCCGCCGCCAGTGACCCGACGAACTCTGCGCACGGCGTGGCTGCAGCAGCTGGCGGCGTGTCGAAGGAGCCGTCAGGGGCCGCCGGCACTGGCCCCGCGACGACCGACGCGGCTGGGAGTTCTGCGGGGGATGCGTCGGTGCCGCGCGGTGGTCCGGTGCCGGGCCTCAACAACGCCTCCGCCACACTCGCAAGGGAGGCTGCGGGCACAGTGCAGAGGGAGGCTGGCGGCGGCGACGGCACTGCGCGTGGGCGTGTGTCTGTGATGCTCTCGCTGCTTCTGCTGGGGCTGTGGGGCCTCTCCGCGCTGTGCTGAGCGGCGGTGGCGTCGCTGGACCGCGGCGCGCAGAGGGAACGCGTGTGCGTCCCCCTCCAAGTTAATTGCTGATCCGCTGCGGATCGTCTTTGCTTCCCGGTCATGTGCGAGTTCTCCCGTTGGGTTGAACGCCGGGAACAATTCTCTTCTTTTCTTCTTTTCTAAACACTTTTCTTTATTGCTTTGCTTCGCCCACTCTCCCCACGGAGGGGCGGGCGCCACTCGCGGCTGCCGGCTGCTCCCGCCCAGAGACGCGCAGAGCGGAAGGTTCTTCGTGCGCCGCGCAGAGGAGGCGGTGGGTGGGCGGGGCGACGGCACGCTGAGGTGCCCCCAATGAAAAAGTGAGCGCTGCGTGGGCATTGAGGGGGACGTGTTGGGGTGGAGGGAACATATATCTTTTGGGTTTTCCTTTTTGTTTTGTTTTTGTTTAATGGGGGCGGAAATGCACGCGGCGCAGTGTTGGCGTGCGTGGCCAGCCGTATTTGTCTGCCTGCATCGTCTTCCGTTTTAATTGTTTTTGCTTTTCCGTAAGTCTTTTTTTTTCTGCTCGCTTTGCTTCTGCACGGCGATCGTGCGACTCACCGCGGGCTGAGCCGCGGCGCCGTGCCCGGTGTGGCTGCCGTGCTGCTTTCCTCCTGCCTCCTTCGCTGCGTGCGGGCGTGGCTGGTGATGTGCTTCTCTCTTTTCTTTCCTTTTCCTTTTCTCTGTGCGTGTGCCTTTGGGTGGCGTCTGCTGCGGGCATGTCGTGCGTCCCGGCGTGCTCGCCTTCTTTTTTGGCGACTGCAGCGGCGTGGTGTTGGGGGCGGGCGGGGGCCTCTTTTTTCTGCGGCTGCGCTCGCCGTGGGGATGTTTTGCGTTGCCCCAGTCGCGCGGGGAGGGGCTTGCCGATTTCCCCCGCGTGTTTGTTTGGGTGCATGCAGCGGCACCGGGGGGTAAAATGCGGGGCCCCAACCGCTGCTGCCCTGCCGCGCGTTGCTGCGGAGCGAACTCGTGCGGCGCGGCGCACTGGCGGGTTGACGGTTGGGCCGACTGCGGGGACTGTGGCGGCTGCGGCAGCCCGTGCCCAGGCCCTGCTGATTAGTTGCGGTGCTCGGCGGCGGATGCATGCGGGCCGCTCGGGGCACGTGTTTGTTTTTTGCCCCGCACGTTTGTTTGTTGCGCTGCCCCCACTGCCGCTCCCAAACCCATCGCCGCCGTCGTTGCTTTGCTTCTCTCTAAACTTATCTTCGCACACACGCACGCAACCGACGCGCACGCGATGCGCCTGTAGTGCCGTGCAGGTGGATGATGTTTTCTCAGCCTGCGCTGGCAGTGCCGTGTGCGGCTGCTGCTGCGGTTTCCTCGCGGGCTGTGAAGGGAAGGGAAGGAAACCGCACAGCACGAGGGGGAGTGCGCTGTGGCTGACTCGTTTTCCTTGCGGGAGCCGCCTCATTTGGGTGGTGGTGGCGGGCCCACTTCCCGTGTGCATGTGCGTGTGGGGGCGGCTGCTCTTCGCTGCTCCGTCGTGGGTGGATGCCGGCGCTGCTGTGCGTCTTTCTTGCGTGGCTGCGTGAAGTTGCTCGGCTCCCGCCTTTTTTGTTTTTTGCCACCTGCTCTCTTCACTGTCTCCGCTGCACTCCCTCTCCTTTTCTCTCTACTTCTCTTGTTTTCTGCGTCTTTTCTCCGCTGACTTCAGCGAGTCTGCCACGACTCTACGAGCACCACTACTACTTCTGCCGATGGCGACGACGCTGACGGTGCGGCGCCGTGCGGTGTGCGCCGCGGCGCTCCTCGCGCTGCTCTGCGCCTCGTTTGTCAGCGGGGCGACTGCGGCGGTCGGAGGCGGCGGTGCAAAGGCTGCTTTTCAGTTTGGCGGCGGGCCCCTCTCCGATGCTTTGAACCACGCGAATTCCCCTGCTGCCCCGGTTGCCAACGGGGCCGTCGTGGGCCATGCAACTGCTGCGCCTGTGTTGCAGAATGACTCCCAGCGCCCCGACAAAACGGAGCTTCGTGATTCCGCCACTCGCTGCTGTACGAATAACTGCGATGATTGTGTATCCAAGGGAAATTGTGCGCCATGCCATCCGGGTGTCTCTGGCCGGCCTCCCACGGCTAATGGGCCTCTTGCTGCAGCTGCAGCTGGTGGCACAACGCCTTCGCATGAAATGGGGAGTGCTGGCAGTACATCTCCTCGTGGCGACAGGAGTGATGTTGTTGAATTCCAAAAGGGGCGAAATGTCTCAGCTTCCACCGTCGGTTGCTGGAGTTGCGGGTGGCCCCAATGACCCGCCGGCGACTTGTGCCTCTGGACTGCCTTCCGCTGCCGCTGCTGCCGCTGTTTGCCCACACGCCGTAACTGATGTTCCTCCTCCCCCCAGCGGAGCACAGACCCCGACACCTTCTGGTCGTGTTGCGCAGCAGAGTTCCAGCGCCCCTGCCTTTTCCCACTTGGGCGGCGACGGTGGCGGTGCTCGCGGCGGGGTCCCTGGCGCGGCCCCTGCGGACCGCGTGACGCCGACACCGCGGCTTTCAGTCGACGGGCGGTCGTTGGGTGAAAGGGCGGCGAGCAGCCCGAATGTGGCTGGGAGGGACGTGATACGCAGCAGAGACCCGGCCTCCCCTGCCGGCGGCACCGCGAACGCAGACCGACGCAGTGCGGGAGGGCAGAGTGTAACTGCCGCCGCTGGCACCAACTCGGGTGCGGCGAGCGCAGACAACCCCGAGACGGCGGCCCCCCACAGAACACACTCCGGCAAGAAGGACAGCAGCGACGCCGCCGCTGCGTGGGTGCGTGCCCGGGCCTTGCTGCTGCCGCTGCTGCTGCTCACTGTTGCCCTTGCCTGTGCTGCTGGGCAATGCTGAGGGGCAAAAGATACACACACATCCACCCGCACACCCCGGAGGGGACGACGCGTACTGTTTTTTGTGTGCTTATTTTCCTTGCCCTCCCTGTGGGGCAATTCCTCTTTCTCCTGTGCTCTGAGGGATGTTTTCCTTCTCCTTTTCTTTTTCTTTTTCTTTGCTTTTTTTTCTTGCTTCTCCACTCCATGCACTTTCCCACGGGCGGCGCACCCTTTTCCCCTCTTCTGTTTGCTCCCACACACACACACGCGCGGTGCCGGCCGCATTGCTGTGCGTCGCACGGACCGCCCAAATGAGGCGCGAGGCCGCGGCCACCGTGAGATGCAAGTGTGCGTGTGGTTGTGTGTGCGACCGGGGCATTTGTTTCGTTTTTTATTCATGCAGGTATTAAATATACACACACACTTCCTCACGGTCCTTTTGTGCTGCTGGACACGTGAAAGTGAAGGAACACCACCTGCCGAAGTGAGTTCGTTTTATTTTCATTTAATTTTGGGAGGGGCGTTGCGGGGTTTCAATTTCTTTTCATTTGCTTTTTAATGTTTTTTCGTTGGGGCCACTCACTGCGGCTCACGCTGAGTTTGTGCGCCGTGTCCGCCGCTGTGCCGCTGCGTGTCTCCGCGTCTTGTTTTTTCCCACTGCCGCCGCTGGCTGTGCCGCCGACACGCCCCCGTTTCCTCCTCCTCCTCCTTCCCTCTAGAGGCACCGGCGACGGTTCTTTCTTTTTGTTCTTCGCTGCGGCAGAGGAGCGGCAGGCTGTGCGGCGGGCTTCGGACCCGCCCCGTCCCTCTCGCCGCGTGCGTTGTTGGGCGTGCGCTGTGCGGCCGGCTTCTCCTCCGCGTGTCTTCCCCCTCGCAGGACGGGGGCGTCGCACTTTGCCTGCGCCGTGCCGCCTGCTGCGGCGTGTGTGCGCGGCTCTCTTTTGCGTCTCGCCCCCACACTTCTCTGCGTGTGTGTGAAGGGAGGGCGGCCGCGAGGGGTTCGTCCGTCGCCGCTACGGAGGCGCGGACAGTCGCGCTGAGCCAAAACAAAATAAAAAAGCCGCACGACGCCTGCGGGAGGCAGCGTCACTTCGCACGGCGTCCCGCATGATGCGTGCGCCCTGCGGCTGCGGCGGCTGCGGCGGGTGCGGCGGTGCACTGGCGGGGCGCGTGGCTGCCGGAGGACTCGGGGGAAGTGGCGGTCGCCGGCACGGCGCTCGTGCACGTGCTGCGCAGCGGCGGTGCGCCTGCGGGCGCTTCGGTGGGGGAGGGGGCGGCTGCCGTCGGTGACGTTTTTTTTTTTCGCGGCGGCTGCGGGTGAGTGCCGCGTGGGGCTGCGTGGCATCCGGCAAGAGTCCCGCGGGGGGTGGGGGAGTTCGCGGGGTCGGGGAGCAAACGACGTGGGCGCTGCGAAGGGGGCCGCGGGAGGGGCGGGGTGGGGGTCGCCGGCACGTCCACTTCGTCCACTTTGTGTGTATGTGGCGGGAGGGAAAAAAGTGCCCTTTGGGTCCCGTTGCGGTGTGCGGTTTGCCGCTGCCTGTCTATCGTGAGGGCACATGCTGTGTAACGTACACAAAACCGTCTTTTGCCGTTGCTGCTTTTCTTCCTTAGCGGGACGGCAATGTCTCGACCGTTCCTTCTTTCTCTGCTTGTGTGTGTTGGTTGAATGCATCCATTCCGCGGGCTGCTCATATCTGTGTGTGTGTGTGTTTGTCCCTTTTTTTCTCTCCTTCTTTCTGCCCCTCGCTAGACGCTGTGCGTGTCTGTGTGTTTGCTGCAGTGGGAGGAGTGTGGCGATGGCCGGTCGTGCGCTGTTGGTGTGCGCCCTCTGCGCGCTGTGCTGCGCCGCCGGCGGGGGCTGGGCGGCGGAGGGGGAGGGCTACTGCACGGAGCGCGACTGGAGGGACTTGCGGGCGGTCGCGAAGGACATGAGTGAGGCGGAAATTGCGGCGAAGTACTGCGGCCGCAAGCCGGAGTTTGTGCGTGGGCTGCGGGCGAGTCTGCAGGGCGATGGGGCGGAGGAGGGGGCGGTGTCTGGCCACGGCGGAGTGGGCGGCGGTGTCGAAGGCGCTGCCGGCGGCGGGCTCGCACAACCCGCCGGAGCAAAGGAGGAAGGGGAGGAAAATAATCCGCAGGCGGATACGCATGGCGCCGAAGTTTCGAGAGAAGAAACAACTGGGCCGTCAGGGGAGCACGGAGGACTGGGCGGGTCACCGTCACGAGAAAATGAACCGTCGCCATCAGGAGAAGCGGAAGGGCACTCAGCATCGGGTGCTTCTACTGGCGTAAAGGCCGCCGAAGTTCAGCTTGGGGCTTCGCTGGGCGGGCCAAGCGACGCTGAGACATCGCTAGGCGAAGGACAGACAGAGAACAGTCTGCAGGGGCCACCACATGCAGCGCCTTCGACAGGGCTCGACGGTCAAAGAACGGTACAAGAGGAACAACACAAAACGGATTTGAGCACGCCTGAAGAAGTTCCATTAAAGGGAGCAGACGTCTCGACAACACAAGGTGATGAGCACACTCAAAACTTAAGGAATACATCAGATGTAAATGCCCAAGAAACAACCGAAATCGTTCCCTCTCAAAATTCCAATGTTGCTGCCG
>NW_021704978.1:0-5830 GCF_003719485.1 Trypanosoma conorhini | reverse complement strand
CTCCCTGCGCTTCCTCAGCCAGCTCCTTCGCGGGCGGAGGGCTTGGCCCCGTCGGCTGCCCCACTGCCGTTGCGGCGGCGGTTGTCCTGGTTGTCGTCGCCGACAGGCAGCGGCGATGCAAACATCATCGCTGTGGGGTCTACGTAGCGCGACGGCCTTCGCTCCGTTGCCTGCCACACCGCATCACTCTCCGCTTCTTCCCCCTCTTCTTCCTCTTCCTCTTCCTCTCCCTCTTCTTCCTCTTCCTCCCCCTCTTCTTCCTCTTCTTCACCCTCTTCTTCTTCTTCTTCTTCACCGTTGCCCTCTGCCTTGTCGTGTGGTTGCGGCTCCTTTTCGGCCGGGAGTGGGTCTGCGAGGGCCAACGGCGGCGATGCTGCCGTTTCCGGCTGAGGGGGAGCCGGGGTCACGGCCTTTAGTTTCGTGTGCAGCAGTTGTATTTGCGCCGCCACGAACTCCTCGCTGGCCTCCCTGCGAAACACAAGTCGAATGAGCTCCTCCATCTCCTGCGTCGAGAACTGCTTGTACTCCCCGCTGGTAATGAGGTCGCTGACCACGTTCTTGTTTGGCAGGTGGCGCAGAAAGGTGGCCGGGCGTGAAAAGTAATGCCTCACCGCGTCACGCACCTCCTCGTCGGTGGGGAGCAACAGCTGCAGCGCCGTCTCGATGGAAAGGAGATTGGCCCGCAGCCGCGTCAACCCGGCGGGGGAGATGGCCTTGTCGCGGAGGTGGGCAAGCTCCAGCATGATCAAGCCGCTCAGCGGCTTGGCGACGGTGATGCCCACGTACTTCAGCTTCTGCCCCGACAGGTGCAACTTTAGAAGGGCGAAGAAGTTAATGATGCGTCGGTTGTACGCCTGCACAAACGTGTCCGGGGAGGGGGCGGTGGCCACGATGTTGTACGACTCATCGCGGAGCTGTGGGATGTACTGGAACGCCGCAAAACGCGCCTCGAGCGAGAGATAGAAAATACACACCTGCGAGACGGTGTACATCTGCCGCAGAATACCACCGAGGCGCACCCAGCGCGTCCCATCGCTGCTCGTGGTTGCGGCCAATGAGGCGGACCACCGCTCGTAGCGCCCACAAAACACCCTCCCTGGGACCATGCAGTCAGCGTTGGAGCCGTAGTGCCACCCTTCCTGCCAAACCGTCTGAAGAACAACGTCACAGAGCCACTCCATGGAGTAGCAGAGAATGGCGAGTGCCACTGCCACGCCATTTCCCCTCAGTGCAAGCTCTGCAGGGGGAATGTCGCCAATGCTCGCGTCAATGCCAGCGTCACCGATGCCTTTTGACTTGTCAACCAGCTCAGCTCCCACAAAATCATGTGCAACGTGACTGTACTCATGTCCACTCGTGCGTCGCTCGTTGTTGTATGCGTAGTACCTAAATAAATCCGCGTCAACGGCGTTGTGGGCGTCCAAGAGGTGCGTTTCATCACACAGCGCCCGCCATCGTGGGCCGGGGCTCACAGAAAACGCCTCCTCAAACTCTGCGTGGAGCAAATAGTGGTACAAGGTGCGGTGCGTAATGAGGTGCAATTTCTTTTTAAGAAACATAGTGAGCTCGGAAAGTAGCGTCTCTGTAATGTTCTGCTGGGCGACGTCGGCAAGGTTGTTAGGCAGCTTTCGACAGGTGCGGGCAATCTTCTGCAGCACCTGGCCAACGTAATGGACACAGGTGAGGATCGGATACCCACTCTCGCCTTCCTGGCGAGGTGTGACAATGGGCCACTTGATTCCCTCCTGTTGAATCTTGTGGTGATGCATAGGCGGCTCCGTGGCCGTGTGAGACGGCACCGTTGGACTCCTCGGTGGCTTTCCCGCGTCGACCCCGCCGCCTGCGACCGCCTCATCGGCGAAACTCTCCGACTCCGACATGTCCGCAAAGAGCCGCCTCAGCTCCTGCACGTGAAAGAGGTACAAGGTGGGGATGCAGGTCTTCTGTAAAAAGTGTTGGAAGGAATTCCCCATTTCCTCACGGGACACACTGACAAACCGAGGGGCACGCACGGCACAGCGCTGGTAAAAACGACGAACAGACTCGTAACAGGTGAAGATATTCATTGGAGTCAGAACAAACCAATTTGTTAACGTCGTTGCCTGCTGAAGCAGCAGCGCACTGCCGCTTCTTCCGCCAGCGCTGGAGGCGCCTGCGGCCGACGTGGAGCCTGCCCTCGACCGCCTCCTTTGCCCCTCATTGGTGCGCTTGAACTCCCGCTGGGCGTACTTGACAGCCACCACAAGACTAAACGATACATGCCCCGTCTGCTCCATCACCGCAAGCAGGCCAGAAGAGTCATGGGCAGAGAGCAGCTTCTCAAGCGAAGAGAAGTTGTCCGCGGCGGAGCCACTCATCAATACAGCTGTGCGATGCACGCGACCGGCGAGATTCCGATGCTTCAAAAAGGGTTTGAGGGCGATCTCGTCACCAAAATCCTCCTCCAACTCCTTTGCATCGCAGAGCAGGCGGAAAATCAACTCGATGTAATAGCTAAGCTGCGACGACAACACCTGCAAGTCCCACTGGGAATACATTTCGTTGACGTCGCGCCGAAAGGCCTGAAGCACCATGGAGGAGACCAAGCTACTCAACTCTATACGGCACGCCGTCACTTTCTCCTCGCCGTCGTCGGGGAATTCCCGCATGACTGCCTCGGCAGCCTCAGACACGGCATCCAGCACGGTGCAGAGACAAACACGTCCTCCCGTCAAAGTTGCGAGGCGCGGAAAGGTCTCCTCCACGTCCAACTTTACTATTAACCGTCTTAGCACCAGCATCCCCGCGTTGTGCTCCTCATCCTTTTCCTGCGCCTCATACTTGGCGAGCGTCTTGGAGAGCGCCGTCGCGAGTATCTCCCGCATCTCCTCTGGCCTTTGCAGCGGAGTTTGCGTGACATCCCAGTCGCGGTATGTTGCGTCCGCAGAAAAACCACCCGGCCGCATCAAAAACGCGGAAAGAAACGGAAAATTGGCGACAAGAATCACCTTAATAAGATACTCCGCGTTACGCACAATCTTTTCAATTTCCGCAAAAAGGGCGTTTAGCATTGCACTCAGCTCTGGGCGTTGAATGAGCGCAACAGCCTCGTCGTAGGAAATGGTGGGCGACGCAAGCCCCTTTGCCTGAAGCTTCGTCACCCGCACCGTGGCGGCATCGGAGCTTCCCGTGACACTCGTTGACCGCGCCGCGCGTTGTCTCCACGCCCCGTAAAGGCGAAAAAAGTCCGCGATAGACTGCTCAATGCTCCGCGTCGCTCTTGAGAAGAAGGTCTCGTAGCAGCAATGCAGTTTTCCCAGCTCCTGCATGGCTTTTACGCAGAGTGGAATAAAGCGCAGGTAGTTCTTTACGACCTCCTCGTCGTAGGGGTCGTCGTGGATGTCGTTGACGACGTCCGAGAAGGTCAAGGCGACCTTACTCGCCCTGGCACTGGCGTGCTGAAGCTGCTCTTGGAGCGTGGCAAAGGCGTCTAAGGCCCCCACCGTCGATTCAGATGCACCGTCAACTAGCATCTGCCCCACCAGCTGCGCGTCCGCCTCATACATGCGCCCTTGGCGAAACACGCAACGCATTAAATCCTCAACGACGGTCTCATGCATTGTATCCAACGTTCCATCCACATAATCGCGCAACGCTTGGGTGGCGCGGATGTTGGCAACCTCGGGCATCCCAAGCCGTGCCTTGTGCTGCCGTAAACGCTGCACCGCGGCCATATAATGGTGCGTGGCGATCAGTTGCTTCACCTCAGACTCGCAGGAAAGTGAGGCCTCGAGCCCCTTCAGCGATTCCGCCATCAGGAGCGCCTTGGCGGCCCGCATCCGCAACACCTGCAGCTGCTCCGCGAGGCTGTCAAAGGAGGCGGCGGCCATCGCAAGCTGTTGCTTCAGCCGGGCCAACATTTCATCACTGCCGGATATGGCTAACACCATCTCAGAAAAGCCTGCAACGGCCTCGTTGAACTCGTCATGGTGGGACTCAATGTAGCGCCCCATCATGTCATCCAAATCCTCTTGAAGCTCGTAATACACCGACAAGCGCTCGTCGATCTCGCTCGCAGTGGCTTCAGTGCCATCTTCGTTGGCAATAACCTGTACAACGTGCTCGAAGGGAACAAAGGCGTCCGAGAGAAGCTCCGGCTCCACCTGCGAAAAGAGTGAATTCGCACTGCGAACAAACTCTCTATCTACATGACTCGCATCCCCGCTCCCGTCCTCGTCGTCATAGTCGCCCTCGTCACCAGCATCGTCGTAGTCGTCCTCCTTCGCCTCCATCGCCTGCGGGAACAATTTCCGCGAAAGAAGCTCTGTTAGCCCCGCTCCCCGCAGGATTCTGCTTTTGCCTTCCTGAACCCCACCCGCTTCCGATGCAGCGGCCGCCGGCAACATCTCCCCCTTCCGCGCCAAGTTGCTCATTAAGGCGCCTGCCAGTGATGTTGTCGGGGCTTGGCTGCGACCAAAGACGGGGGGAGCGTCTGTGTCTGCCACACGACCGGCTCTTTCGAACGTCGACGGCCCCGATTCAATTTCAACGGTTAGTGCCTCATTTTCGCTCCCCTGCTCCTCTTTTTCCTCCTCACTCTCTTGCTTGGGGGTCGCAAAGGCAGAGACGGCGTTGCTGCGCAGAAAGGCCCCGGCACCAAAAACGTTGGCTGAGGCCCCACCGAACAGGGCGCTGCCCCCACTAGCCAACCCCGTGCCACCGGTGCTACGGAAACTGGCACCGCCACTCGTGCCCATGTTCGCCGTCGCGAAGGGGGTTGTCGAGGAGGGTCCAAAGGCGCTATTGCCCGCGGAGGCGTTGTAACGCCATGCCATGGCTACTGCAGCAATGTGCGGCGCCGATCCCCTCCCCCTTCCCCCCGCTCAGACACACCCACACACACACACACACACCCAGTTGTTTGCTTGCTTGTTTTTCGGTGGTATTGCCTTGGCCCTTCTTCGCTTCCCTTGTGCAGTCCCTGCCCCGCGATTGGATCGCTGCGAGTCGGCGGAACGCACGCAATAAAAACGAACAACAGAACAAAAAAAAAAAAAAAATCAAAGTTTGTGCGGAACAGATGGGGAAAAAAAAACAAAAAACAAAAAAAACTTCCGCGGAAGCGCGTGTGTCACCTCGTCAGCACGCGACGAGGGAAAACGCATAAAACAAATAAAAGTGAAATAAAATTGGGCGACTTTGCGCAGCCGTCGATGAAATCAAGATGAATAATCATCGAGAAAACAAAAACATAAAAAAAACAACAAAAAGCTAGAACGGAGAAACGAAATGTGCATTTCAGACGTTCCCTCCACTTCCTCCAGTGGCTGTTGGTGGCTAAACCCGGTTGTATTTATCGCGGCCTCGGTCAACCGGGTTTAGGCAACAAGGGGCGGCCCTCTAGTTCTTGGAGAACCGCTTGCCAAGCTTGTCCGCGGCGGACTTGCTGACAACCTCCAGCACGTTGTAGCGGATCGTCTTGCTCAGCGGGCGGCACTGGCCGACCACCACCTCATCTCCAGGCTTGGGGTCGAAGCAGGGGCTGCAGTGCACCGTCAGGCTGCGGTGGCGCTTCTGGTAACGCTGGTACTTGCGGATGAAGTGCAGGTAGTCGCGGCGAATGACGATGGAGCGCTTCATCTTGGTGGAGTGCACCACGCCGCGAAGAATGCGGCCACGGATGGACACGTTGCTGGTGAAGGGGCACTTGCGGTCGATGTACTTGCCGTTGACGGCCGCCTTGGGGGTCTTGAAGCCGAGACCGATCTTCTTGGAGTAGCGGATGTGGCCGCTCATGTTCACGTGCTTCCTGTTCGGGTTGTGGATGTTCTCATTCACCGCCGTCTGACGC
>NW_021704977.1:0-5835 GCF_003719485.1 Trypanosoma conorhini | reverse complement strand
CTTGCGAGAGAAATGGCTGCTCCTTGCGGAGCTTTTGTTTTGCTTTGCCGAGTTGATCCCCGAGTGACAAAACATCTTGCTTTCAATCTTGCGCTGTTGAAGTTGCGCAACGACCAAGTTTTGAATGCCCACTCCACACATCCCGGTCCGCCCCCCGCCTCGCACGGGAGTCGGGCTAAATGCCGTCTTCGGCACCTCCTTTTTTTCCGTGTTTTGACGACTACGCACAAGGTGCAGCTGCCTTGGAATGGCACTTGCTTACCGGAAAGAGCTTGCTGGATTCTTGGCGGAACCCGTGGAAAATGAACGTATGCGCATTGTGCGTTGCCTTCCTCTCGTATTCTACTAGGGGGAAAGTAAGACCTAGGCTGCTCACTCTTTTTTGTTTTTGCTTTGGTTTCTAGCAGTTGTTCTTGCCATGACGGAGTATTTGAAGGATCTCGGCAGGACGGGGCCCGGGGACCCGATGCCTCCCATCAATCTGGGCCCCTACGACAACCCATTGTTGTGGAACATGCTTGATCCTTTCGGTGCAGACCGCGGCCACCAGCGCCGCCCAATGTCTGTGTCCCGCAATTTTATGGAACTGCACAATGTTCCGATTGTATTTAGGGACCAGTGCGTTCACCGATGGGTGCCATTTCACCGTTGCATTAAAAATTTGAAGCCAGTAACTTGGGGGACGACCAACTGCCACGAGTTTGAGGAGGCCTGGATGGTGTGCCGCGCGTACGAAACGTACCGCAGTCAGCTTTTGAAGTCAAAGTTTATGGAGCTAACGAAGGATTACACGGCTGAGGACAAGAAGTTTTTCCCCAGCTTACTCTACTTGGGCGTTCCTACCTATATGAATTCTTTTTATTGGACCATGGCGGCCTCACAACGACTTAGTGGATGGGACGAAAAAGACCCCGCAAACCCAATCATGTGGCACGAACCTAATAGAGCTCTTATGCGCTCTGAGTTCTCCCCCACGAATTGGGAACGAGGTACGATGACAAATGCAACTGGCCATAAACTTATTCCGGATGAAATTGTCCACGATATGGTGCCTGGATTTCCGCTCCCAGAAGATAAGCGTCCTGAGACACTTGTATGACGCTTTTTTTTTTCCTTCGCGTATTCGTCGTTAATGGTGATATTAAGGATTATGTTGACGGCAATAGTAGTGGTAGTAGTAGTTATGGTAGTAACGATGCAGCGCTAGGGAAGCAGACACTGATAGAAAGCTTGTAGGGGATCTGGTGCCTCTGTGGGCAGGTCATTCTGGGGGAGAGATTTTTTTGGCTTTGGGGATGGTGAGGGAAACGATTCAAAGTGTGGTTGTTATCTTATTTTGTGCGTGTGTGTGTGATTGTTTTTTTTTTTTGCTGTTGTTGTTGTTGTTCTCTTTGTTGAATGCGGAATCTGCATGAAGGCGCTAATCAAAGTATGGGTAGTGAGCTGACGCTTGGGACGTAGCTGAGAAGCAACTATTATTTTTTTTTGTGGTTGTTTTTGTGTCTTCTCTCCTCTTCTCCCCAACGCTGCTGTGAGTGCTGTGATTGGTTTGCTTCGCTCTCCACTCCGATTTCCAGTGAGCGGGGGGAGACATGCGGAAATGGCTGATCAGTCCCTGGGACGTGCTCCAGGGCTGCGTTTGAAGTGTGCATCGCCGCACTTTGGAGTGAAACATTATGTGTGCCTTTTCCTCTCGCCGCCTGTGCAGTAAACGCATGACTGAGGAGGAGTAAAACTGCCCCTCTTCCCCCTCTTCTGTGTCTGTGTGTCGTGGTCGTGAATGACGTTTGTTCGTCCCCCTTTTTTTTTTTAACTTCTTTAAAGGCGTTACCCGACATCCGGAAGGTCGACTGCGTTTTGGCCCCTTCTTTTTCTGTGCATTTTCCCTCTCCTCCAGAGACTTGCGCAGTTGGGGGAGCAGAACGAGAGCGCAGCAGCAGCAGGAGGTGGAAGAATTTACTCTGCGGTTAGTATGCGTCTCCCGGCTAGTCGGACGTTCAATTCGCTTCACATGGCGCGAAGTCATGGGGCCATTTTTGGGCACACAGACCGAGCGGTCCCGCCGTATTCCGCGCTTGCACTTGGGATGGAGTTCCCCCCAAAGGAGCTTTTCCAAAGTTCCATGCGTGTGGTGCAACAGGAGCGTCTCCCCCCGTTTTTAGCCTTAACGTTGCTGACGCGCTGTTGGACCGCGTGGACAGTGACGTCCGCGGCGGCAGGGATGTCACGCGTGCGCGGCGACGACGACGACGACGACGACGACGGCGGCGGCGCTGCCCTGGCAGCTCTGCTCGCCGCGTCTGAAGAGAGCCTGCGGTTGTACCGCCAAAAAGAAGAGGACACAGAGCAGGAGTTTGGCAAGTGTGGCCCACGGCGCAGGGCGAGGGAGGAGGCGGAGGTTTCAAAAAGGTCCCTGACAGTTAGAAAGCCTGTGGATCGTCATGGTTACCATCATGTTGTGCAACTTATGCTGCGCTGTTGTGGGAGCCAGTTGACTCAAAGGGCGCTCGTCTCACTGCTGCAATACGCCGTGCAGGTGGAGGACAGTGAGGGAGCGGTTTTGACAGAACTCATGGGGTTGCTGGACTCCGTCACAGAGAGTGATCATATGAAATATGAAGGCTGTTTGCGTGCAGTTCTGGCGACAACTCTTTCAATTCACGTCGCCCCAGTTGTTCTTTCAATTTTGCGTGGGAGGAAAGTTAATGTGGAGGTTGTGAAGTTATGTCTACACCATTTGGCTATTGTCGTTCGAGGGCGTCATACCGGTGCTATTTTGGTTGAATCGGCCATGGGTGGTTTTCATGAATGCGCTGTAGCTGCACTTCGTTGGCTTTTAGGAAACGCAAGCGACAGAGATGGCGATTTGTACATACAGGTTATGTCGTGTCTAAAGCACGCGCCTGTGTTCTTGCTTTGCGAGGTGTACCGCACAATGGAGGAGCACAACCTGTTAACGGCCTCAGTTCAGTGCAAGTTCCTTGCGAATTGTGGCATTGCTGTCGCCGTTAGCAACGTTGTGCCTTGCCACTGCATTGAGGTCATTGTGCGTGCTTTTCGCGCTTTGAGCAGAAGTCATCGAGAGACGCGGCATATTGAAGAAGGCCTCGTACATGGCAGCGCTGTGCTTGTTGTACTTCATCGTGAGGAACTTGTGCGTGAGGCGTATGCGGCACGGCCAATGCTTCGTGAAACTCCACATTCTGTCATGGCCCATGTGCGGAGCGGGGATGTGCCACAGTCCCACCAGGCCCTTCTTCGATTGGCCCAGTCCCGCGAGGAGGGGTGGATTAACATTCCGCTATCTGCAGTGCTTGCGATTCACGCTGTTTGTACACTCGTGGGTCGTTCTGGTGATCCCGCCGACATGAACTTTTTGTACCATGCGCTTGTGTCTTTTCATAACCCGGGGATGATTGTAAGCCAGTGTATTGAGTACGTCGTGGCTGGCCTATGCGATCGTGTCGCACGCATCGACAAAGAATTTTCCAAGGACACGGCTCCTCGCGTTGTGCTAGGCCATGTGCTCCCACTCCTGCGCACTGTGGCGAGGTACGTTGGGGATGACATAAACACCGACATGGTTCTCCAGCTGTTGGAAACTGCAGTGACTCTGAGACACTTTGCGGTGCCGCTAACGTCATCCATTCTATGGAATCTGCAAAGATCCTCAAGCTTGGCGCTTAAGGAGCTGTTCTCCCGCGTGGATCCCTCCACAAATGGCATTCCGTTTTTGAATTACTACACCCTCTGCTTCGCCCGTGACCAGGGTAGGAGAGAAACGGTGGAGCACCTGTCGATGGTCTGGCGCTGTGACCCGGATCCAGTCTTGACTCGACACGCGTCGCTGGCCCCAGCCTACAAGTTGTGGAAGTGTGCCTCATGTGGTCGACTAAACAGTGATAGATTCAATTACTGTCTTTGTTCCGCTCTTCGAAACAGTTTTGTGGTCTGCTCTGGCTGCGGAAATGCGCAGGACGAGCGCTGGAGGTGTTGTCAGTCATGCGGTGAGGGGATCCGTAAGGAGGCCATTGCCGCAGTTGTAGTGCGGCGTTCCTGGAGCTGCGACAACTGCGGCGCAAGCAACCCCGCCCGTCAGACGTACTTCTGTTTCCGCTGCAAGGCACTCACTGGCCCTGTTGCCAAGGTGACGAAGTCCCTAAAAGGTATAGAGCAGAGACATTGCTCTTGCCCTAGTAACAAGGAGTTGAATGCAAAAAATGCATGGCGGGGAGTGGTGCAATATTGTAGACGATGCGGTTGGTTTCGCGAAGCATGGGCTGCCATAAATTCTGTCGTCTGGCATTGCGAGGGGTGTGGGGAATTACGGAGTTCGTTGGACCGTGCGTGCCCTGACTGCCCGCAGGTAGAGTGTTTGCCGTTTGCGGTTGTGCGGAAGAACCGTGCTTCTGTTTCCTGTCCTGCTTGTCGGCTACCGTCTGACAATCCCTTTGCAATACGATGTCTTCAGTGTGATGCGCCCCTGCAGCAGGGGCCACTGGTCGAGGAAATAGTAGTTGGAACTACGATGAAGGGTGAGACTCAGGTGGCTTTCCGTTGTTCACATTGCGGTGCCATGACTATGGGCGGAACTGCGTCAAATAACTGCCGCGACTGTGGGGGGGATATGCGTGATGCGGATCGCGTACACGTTGCTTCTCGCCACTGCGACGGGTGTGGCAACGATGTGGAACCGTTGCTTATTGAGGCCATATGCTCGCACTGCACCAGATTTCTACCCCCAGTATCAAGTGAAGGTTGGAGTGTTTCTGTAATACTTGAGACTTTGAAGCGACTTGTGCAGCTGGTGGAGCGTGACGGGGTAAATGAGCGTTTGACAACGCTGCTTCAAGAATTACTGTGCTCCTTTCAAACTCAGGTGGAGCTTAGAGTTATTGAGGAAAGCCGTGTGCTGGTGGCTGTAGAGCTCGGGCGCCTACAAACCCGCCTCTACAAGTTTATTGCCTACGATGCGTTGGTACGGCGAGTCATTGCGTTGACAAAACAACTGCTGGAATACATCGACACAAAATGTGGGCTGCTTGAAACACCACACTTTTTGGAGGGGCAATGTCGACACTGTCTCGGGACCCACCCGAAGGAATTATGTGTGTATCACAAAGAGCCATGGATTTGTGAGGAATGTGGAGCTGAAAACTCTAACGCAGATGTTTGTAGCTACGTGTGTCAACACTGTCTGGCCTTGCGTCCTTGCGTGCAGGAGAAGTGCCCGACGGAGGCGTGGGAGTGTCTCCAATGCCAGCGGGTAAACGTTGAGTTCGAGGCATTTTGTATCTTCTGTGGTGTCCAGCGTGCCGCGGTGGAGAGCGCAGTCGAGGAGGCGGCCGAGGCCTGCCCATTCCTTCCGGCCAAATGCGCCACCTGTGGTCTGGTGCACCTGGAGGCGCGCTGTCCCCTTTGCCACAATGACGTTCCGGAGTCGATGAGGGATGCGGAGGGAGTCGTGTGCATGGTGACAAACCGCTACGTGTTTATCCAGCCCTCCGGCACGGAGCACCCCAACCAGCGGGTGCACCTCGGCGAGCCGTGGCTGCGGCGGCGGCAGTGGGCAAAGGGAGACAAAGTCACCTTCACAGCAAAGGTCAACGAGCGCGGTGGATTTCGGGTGACGTCCATCCGCCCTTAGCGAATAGCCACAATGTGACCTTCATTGAGACCACTTTGGTGTTGTTGTTGTTGTTTGTATTGTTTTCTCTTTCTTTTTATTATTATTATTATTTCCTCACATGCGGATGCTCCAGACAAGCAGGGATGCATTTTGCTGCGGCCGCAAAAACCGCGCGGATGCCTCTATTGACAACTGACATTCGTTTT
>NW_021704975.1:0-5842 GCF_003719485.1 Trypanosoma conorhini | reverse complement strand
AAAGGAACAGGCGGCAGCAGGAGCGGCGGCGACACGAAAGAAGACCCGAGGCATTCCGCCGCCCCGTGGCTAACGAGGATACAAACACACACACGCACAGCAACGCGCTGCCCCCACCCACCCATGGCCGCTGCCGTTGCTCGCTTCTTTTTGTTCTTGTCGCTGTGTTTGTTGTGGTTGTTGTTGTTTTCTACGCAACCCAGGGAAACAACCACAACCAAACCCAAAGAAACAAAGGAAAAACAAAAATGGAAGCGGCCTCCCCCTCCCCAGTTTTGTTTCCTGCCTTTTGTTGGGTGCCTACCGAGACCCTCCAGCCCGGGCGCAGCCACACTGCCGGCATCTGCACTCCCCGCGCACGCGGCGGCGCGTCAGCGCTTGTGGTGCATCTTCTGCAGGTAGGCGTCCGCAAAGCCGTCGTCGCGCGGTTCGCCGAGGCCCAACTCCTTCGCCCGCCAGCGTTCCCGCTCGATGTCCTCCTCAATGGACGTGTGCCGCCGCTGCCGCTCGCTCTCCTCCGAGTAGTACACCGCGGCGTAGATGGAGGCGGCAGCGAGGAGGCTGCCGAAGAACACCTGCTTGTCGCGCAGCCGCCTCCACCCGATCCACGACTGACCGGCCTGCTCCCCGCAGAACAGACGGGCGTATGAGTTCATCAGCCGCTTCTGTTTTTTTTTACTATTCCTTTTCTTGTTGTGTTCTTTTCTTTTCCTTTTTCTTTTTGCCTTTTTTCGCCCTCTACCTCTCCTCCCGCGCTCCCCTTTTGTCCTCCGTGGCTTCGTCCCCACCACCCTCCACCAGCGCCCGCCTTCCGTCGGAGAAGCGGGAAGAAAGCGGCATGCACGCGTGCGCGTTGTGTCGCCGTGGCCGTCGCATCGCCTGGGGCAGCGGCAGCGGCGGCGGCGGCGGCGCAATGGAAGGCGCCCCGCATTTAACAAACACCGTCAGCCCCCTGCAACGCACATACATACAGACACACACAGGCCAACACACATTTATGAATATCACAAGAGAAAGCTTTACATCACTTCACCTTCTTTGTTCCAATTTTTTTTGGTGCCTCGCTGCACGCAGCGGCAGAAGGGAAAGAGAAAGAGGGTGGTGGTGGTGGAACGAGACGCGCATGTCGCCCGCCCGCAACAACGCTGCTTGCACGCGTTCCTGCACACGCACGCGGAGGCAAAAACGAGGAGGGGGCTTCACACCACACGTTTGCCCGTGTGAAGCGGCCCCTCCAGCCCGCGCGGGAAATCGTAGTGGTCGAACATAACATCCGAGTGCTGCGCCCGCCTTGCGGCGTCGATGCGGCGCTGGACACACGGCTTGAGGTCGCCGTCGGCGGTTGCCATCCAGCCTAGCAGCGTCTCAGGGAAGCGGGCCCAGTCCGTCACGGGGAGGTCGTCCTCGCGCGTCCGCGGCGCACGTCGCTCCGCCATCCACTCCGCAAGGGCATCGGGCACATTCACGTCGACGCCGTAGTGCAGGTGGCGACGGTCCTGCGGCGACGGCGGCTGATGCAGCGGGGGCATCACCGTCGTTCGCGCCGTCCGGGTCGTGGCGGCGTCGCAGTGGCTCTCCGTCGGCCCCCCCTTCGACGGCGCGGCGTCGCCCGCGGTGCTCGTCGCAGCCCGCGGCACTTGCAGGGGGTCGTTAATCGACGACGACGACGACGACGACGACGACGGCAGCGGCGCATCGGGGGCGCCGGCGCGGGCTGGGAGCGTCGCTGCCGGCGGAGGTGGGTCCGACAAGACGCCCGTGGCGGACTCCCGCAGCAGGGCGCGGTAGTCGAGTGCCAGCTGGGCGTACCTCCGCTGCACCCCACGCGCCTCCCGCCGCCGTGCGTCGACGTCCGTCTCTCTCCGGCTGGGCGCGGGGTAGCGGATGGTGCAGGCCCGCAGCTGCTGCAGGGGGTCGTACCGCGCCTCGTCCACGAGGTCGCGGTAGACAGCGTGGGGGCCGCCAAGGCGATCGCTGCGGTTGCACTCCTCGAGGAACGCGGCCATCATTTGCTGCCGCAGCTGCGCCCGCCGCCGCTCCCCGCACACGTCCTCCAGCTGGGCGTCAATGAACTCCTGCACCGGCCTTATCACCTCCGCCTCCCAGGCGCGTTGCCGGTTCTCCACAGCGCGCCGCGCGTGCGTGCCGTCACGGAACTCCTGCCACGCACAAAGAGCGGTGAGCTCCTTGTGGTTCTGCATGAATGCGTTGAGCCGGCGCGTGAATTCCGCATGCTCCTGCTCCTGCGTGTCCTCGCGGGCCTGTCGCTGGCGCCGCGCCTCCGCAGCCGCCGTGTCCCGCGCTGCCTGCAGCCGCGCCTCCTCTAACCGCATCTGCTCCTGCAGCTGCCACTCCTCTGCCTCGTGTTGGCGACGGGCCGCAAGACGCTCGCGCTCGCGCTCGCGCTCCACCACGCGGCTCCAGTCCGCGGCATTCATGAGGTCAGTGTACAACGCCGCATCGTGCACGCGGATCCGCTGCAACGGCGCCGTCGCGTCTTCCGCCATTCAATAAATAAACGCAACCAGGCGTGTAGAACGTGTATGGCCCCTGCAGTATATATGTATATATATTTACGTGCGCCTGCGTGTGCTGTGGGTGCCCCACGCCGCTCTCAACGTGCCGCCCAGCGAACCCCCTCCAAAGCTGCACACGAGCACATCATATAAAAAAAAATGGTGTGGGATGGACAAAGACACGCACACGGAGAGAAGGAGAGAGAAAGCAGCAAAGAGAAAAAGATAGTCGAGTGCGAGGTTTCAAACGATGCAGAAGGAACGCACACGCACGCAGTGGCAACGCGTGGGGAAGAGGGAAGAGGCAAAGAAGCAGAGAGGCAAGAAAAAAAAAAGTAGATAAAACAAACAAACAAGAAGACAACGTACAGGTGAATACAGTCATAAATGTGACGCGAGAGAAGGGGAGAAGGGAACCAAGAGACACGCGCACCTGAACCCTTGCAATGGGCAGACAGCCACGACCCATTCTGCGCATCTCGCCCTGTGATGACTGATAGTACTCCGTGCTTGATAACACGGAGATAGTATGAAGAGTGGGAGAAGACGCACGCACACACACACACACACTACGTACATGATACGCAGACATCAGGTACTTTTTTTGCATGCCGCAGAGGCATGCATGCGGGGGGTGCGCATACACATTTGCATGGAAGCTGCTCCACAGGCGCAGTACCCCGTCCTCGTACACCCACAGAAGCGACGTTCTAAAAATACTCCAATAACTCTACAAACAGAAAAGCAGAAAAGAGGGTGGGGACTTGAAGAAAGAAACAAAACAGATGAAAAAAGGCCAGCGAAGGACCAGCTATTTTTCCCGCCATTTACCATCCCACCCACCCCCGTCCTTCGCTTTACCCTTCCCCACTTTTCCCGCTCTCGCTCAGGCAATCTATTCTACGCACCTCACCACCCAAGGAATAAAAGATACAAGAGGGGAAAGATATAAGTTTAAATACATATATACATACATGTATATATACACACGTAGACAGGCTGTATACATCCACACATGCGTATATCTACAGAAATGTGCAATAACTGTTGCAGTTGGCACGCATGCATGGACGCATATCAACCACCCAAAGGACTCACTTTCGGTGAACTCTAAAAGCACCACAGGCAGACACATGGAATTTCATTCGTTCTTGCTTTTTTTTCTTATTTTCTTACTTCCTCCGCCGCGTGGAGGTTGGCTTCTTTGCGCGCCCACTGCTCTTGCTGCGGCTGCCTTGCTTCGTCTTGTTAGTTTTATTCGGTTGCTTTCGCTGCTGCGGCCGCTTCTTGGACGCCGCGGCCCTCCTTTTCGGTGCGGCAGGGCGAGTTGTCCCCTTCCGCTTCGGCTGCGCCTTCTTCGTGCTGGCGCGGCCCTTCTGCGGGGCGGTCCTCCGCTGCGTGCGGGCGCGCGGCTTCGCCGGCTTCCTCGCGGAAGCCTTTGTATTTTTCGCCGGGCTTCGTTCTTTTGGCGCCGTCCCCTTCGTGCCGCCGCTGCCACTCTTCTTCGTCGCGCCCGTCCGCCTTCCACGCGGCTGCCGGGCGTCCTTCGCGAGGCCCCCGTCGGTGGGGGCGGCCGGCTGCGCCTCCCCTGCGGGGTTCGTCCCGGCGCCGCCGGCCCCGCCCCACGTCTGCGGCTCCATGCCGGGCGGCAGCGGCGGCAGCGGCGGCGTCGCGTTGTCGCCGCCCACGTCCGCGGCCGCGTCCTCGCCGTTTGCCGGCGGCGTGCCGGGCAGCTGCTGGCCGTCGTCGTTGGGCGCCTCGCCCTCGTCGTTGCCGCCCTCCTCCGCCTCCTCGAGGGTGGCGCCATGGCCCTTCTCCCGCCTGCTCGGCCGGCCGTGCGGCGCCACGCCGCAGCTCTCCCCCGCGCCCGCCTGGTCGTGCGGCAGCAGCGCCCCCGGCTTCTCACACACGTCCGTGACGGCGGTATGCGGACTGCTGCCGCCGTTGTCAGACCCGGCAGCTGCCTGGCAGCCACGCCGCCTCTTTGCGGGCGCACGCGTGATGACACGACGCACAAGGCGTGCTACCTGCCCCTCCCGCACCCTCAGGCCGTCGCGCAGAGACCGCAGCTCGTCCTCGCACCGGTGCCGCATCCGCGCCAACTCCCGCTCCGCTTCCAAGCGCCCCAGCGATGCCCGCAACAAGGCCTCCTCATCCCGCCAAATATGCACACGGGGGTCGCCCACCAGCGGCAGTGTGTCGCCACCGCCACCGCCACCTCCTCCTCCACTCACGACAGCGGCAGGGAGTCGGCCCGCAGGCTCCGCCGCAGGATGACCACCTCCCATCGCCGTAGTGTTGGCACCGGTCGCGGCGGCGAGCACAGCCGATGGGCTGGACGTGGCCGCTGGTGCGTAGGCTGCTGCGAGGGGCACGTAGGCGGCGCGGAGCACAGCCGTCTGTCGGGCCAGTGCACTGAACATGACTGGCTCCCCTCCCGAAATGAACCACACGAATGAAACTCGGAAGCAGAGGCAGCTGATTTGTTTTTTTTTTACCCTTTTCCCTCCACCCCCTTCAAGTAACCACGAGGGGGAAGAAGCTGTGAGGGCTCCGCTGCCTTGGCCTGGCGATCAATAATCTTGAGCCTCGACGCGTACGGCGATTGCGCTGGCCCTGGGCGAGCAGGAAGGGGGGAAAAAAAAGCACACACACACACGCACACGCCGACACCAACGCCGACAAAAAAAAAACTACCGTTCAAAAAATCCTGCGAGTGAAAGGGCGCAAAGACCGTGAGCACCTCTCGTTTCTTCGCTCACCGTGCGCGCGGGCGCGTGGGCAGGGGCAGACAGACATAAAAAAAAAACAAAGGAGAGAAATACACCCGCACAGGCAGGGAGAGAAGTAGCAGCCGCACTCCCACACTGCACGCGGACTGGCGGACCGGCCGCCAAACTCTTTGCGTAGGGGGAGGGGGAGGGGGGAGGGAGTAAATGGCTCCACTGCATCACTCCAACGGTGCACGGAAGCGGCATTTTGTCCCGTGCACGTCCGCCTCACTGCTTCCACCGCCACCCTCTCCCGCATCCCTGCGCCCACGCACACGCGCCCGACACCTCGGGCACTGCGGAGTGGGATGTGGGGGGTTGGGGGGAGCTGGAAAAAGGCGACAGAATACAGCAGAAAAGACAGAGTAAGACACACACACACACACAGAGAGAGAGAGAGACGGAATAAATAAAAAAAAAGCGACCAAAGAAAAAAAAAAAAAGTAAAAAACTACCTAACCTACAAGACAATACCTAACAAAAAAAAAAAAGGTTTACGTTTTAGGAATAGACAAGTATATATATATATACATACATACATACATATATACATAT
>NW_021704976.1:0-5841 GCF_003719485.1 Trypanosoma conorhini | reverse complement strand
GTGTCGGCACCGACGCGGCACCAGTCAGCCACAGCCGGCTTCTTCTTCTGCGCTCGCACGGCAGAGGGAGGTCTCACGCACCTCAGGATCCCGCAGCGGCCATCGTTCCACCTTTTTGTTTCTTGGCGTTTGAAATTTGAACAGCAGATACAAAATATGAAGAGCAAGGTAGACGCCGGTTTGTCCACGCTAGGCCGTTGAGCCTCAAGCACAGTTCGTTATTGTGAGAAGAATTTGTGATTGGCAGCAGAATTTATGTTTGTTTTGGCGAGGAGTCCCAAAAAGCGTAGTTGCATGTGCTGTGCTGTTGCAACCACGCCCAATGCGAGCGTGTAGCAGGTGTTGGTCTACTACTGTTGTTGCTTTTTCTCTTGTGTCTGTGCATCACTTGCGACTTTCGTCGAGAAAAAGAAAGTAGCAATATGAAAATAAAAAGTAAAAGTACATGGCTGACGTTTTGCAGTAAAATGGACGTTGATTGTGTTGTCCGCGTGTTGAGTGACGGCAAGCAGTGCACCACGTCGTGTCGGATATTCAGGCACGCAGGGGGCGGGGCAAATGGCGCCTCTTGCAGAGGCGGGCGACTAAGCCTCGGCTTCCAGCGTCGTCGCTACTTGCGCCTGGTTGTGCTCTACATGCCCGCTTACTTCGCGTTGGCGGCTGCGCATCCGCTCCCGTGCCAGGTGCCGGCGCAGGGCGCACTGGATCTTGATGGCAGCCTGCGTCTGCGTCGCCGTTGCCGCCTGCGGGCAGCGGGCACTGGCCCAGCTGTGCAGGAATTCGTAGACGTCGTGAGGCTTTTGCCGGACGACTTCGGCAACGAAGGTCTCGAGGTGCTCCCACATCCCGACACGCTCGAGGTACTCCCGCTGCTCCTCGCTGTATTCGAGATTGTAGTCCATGCCTTGGGTCGGGCCGGCCCGTCGCCTTTGTGCGCGTGTGTGAGGGAGGTGCTGCCGCTCTGCCTCTACTTCGGTGCAAGGGAGTGGTAGAAAAGGCGCCGCTGCCGGGTTCTCTTTTTTTTGTTTTGCTTTTTTTTTTCCTCCGGGTGTTGCTCTGCGTGTTAGCCCCCGACGGTGAGACGGCAAAACGGGAGGGTTGCAGCGGGGTGGGGGCGGCGGAAGGCCACAGAAACAACTGGAGGCGGCAGGCGCGCAGACTTGTGGTGCTGGGAGCAAGCCCACAAAGAGGCTGCGCAGACTCTTTCTTTTTTTTCTCTCTCTCACGCGCACGGAGGCGGATGACAGTAAAAATAAGCCAGAAAAGAAACGCTCCCAGGAAAACCAGGGGGGAGATGGAAATGCACTGCAGATGTGTGTGTGCCGCGGCCACGCACAGACCGCGGCCGCAAGGTGTACTATACTCTGACGCGTATTTTACACCTCTCTGTCTGCCGTCGCCGAGGCTGTGGGGCGGCGTGTCTGCTATGCGCCGCGGCGCGCCCCAGCGAAATAAATCATGCTGCCGTCGGCTCTGGTGAAGGAGGAGCAAGGGAAGGTGAACGTGACACCGCCGCTCTCCGCAGATGCCCCGCAGTCGCTCGATACTGGCGGCGGGCACGAGCGCGCCCGGGGCCGCTGAGGGAACACGGCAAGCGAAGGCGCAAACAGCGCGTTTGCCTCGCGTGGGCGCCGCTGCCACGCCGGCGGCAGGCCGCACTGCGACAGGTCCGCCTCGTCGGCGTCGTCCTTCACCTTCCGCCGCTTCAGCCCGGTCTCCGTGTCGGCGTGGGAGGGCGGCGCGGCCGTCCCCTGCACGGGGCACTCGAAAAGCAGGCGCCAGTACGGGGAGCCGCGGGCAAGGCGCCGCTTCTCCCGCACACAAATGCGACGTCCGCCTGCGGTGGTGAACATCGTTGGCACCATCACAGTGACCGTCGTCGCCTCCGCCTCGTCGCCGCTGCCGCTGCCGCTGCCGCTGGTAGCAGGGCGGGCCGCCGCCGCGTCCGTGTCGTGGTCGCCGCAGCACGGACTCCGCGTCCCTGCGGCCGTGGCTTCCTCCGCGTGTTGCTGCCGGAAGGAAGGCAGCGAGGCCGGTTTTCGCGCGGGCGACGAGGCTGCGGCAACAGCGGCGTCTGCGTCGTTATCGCCTCCGCCGCCGCATTCGGCCGCGCCTCCGCTGCTGCAGCTGCAGCTGCTGCCACTGCGGGCCCTCGTCTGCCTTCCGCCCGCGTCACGGCCGCAGGGCCGTGACCGAGACTCCATGAGAATATTTCTGCGCGCGTGTCGCTTTCTTCTCACTCGCTTCCGCACACATGCGCACGCACCAAACACCGAGAGGAAGCAAAAGAGGAGGAGCCGCCACAGACGCGTGTGTGGGTATGCAGGAGGAAATGGGTGCCAGGCGCCCGCGCGTGCGGGTATGGGAGGTGGGGAGAAAAAACGCTGCGGGTGTTGCGGAACTACATGGCAGTTGCAGGTCCGCGTGCACTTCCAGCGTGCGTCAAGCGGAGAAGCAACGTGCAGCGGAGGAGGGAGTCAAGCCCACCCAACCGGGGAAAGAAAAAGAGCGAAAAAAAAGAAAAAAGAAGCGCGGGCGAAGGAGTCTCCCCTCCCTCCCGCACCCTCCGCATCGATCGCCTCTCTCTCTCTCTCCGTTCACTCGAGTCGCGGAAGGGGAAGGGGAAGGGGAAGGGGCCGACGCCAAAGCGAAAGACACGAACACGCACGCTCTCAGGCAAAGTTGTCTGTGCAATCTGTTTTTTTTTCTTTTTGTGCGTGTGTGTGTTTTGTGTGGTTCCGCCCGCTCCTCCCCTCGCACCCGCGTTGGACTACGGCTAACCCCGAACCTGCAAAGCACTGCGGGCACCTGCCAAAGACGTCAGGCGTTGCGCATCGCGCGCGGCGACCGCGCGGAGGAGTCCTGGAAGGCGTGCACAGGGCTCACAGCCGCTCAGACACACACACACACGGCTATCTGCCTAGTTGTAACGCATAGGCAGACGCGGGTGTGCAGGTAGTGGGCGGGGGAGAGGGGCACGGTGTCCCGCGTGCATCGTCGGCTCTAAAGCTTCCACCGTCAAGTTGACGCTGCGCGTTATTATTGCTGTCATCGTTGGAAACCGGCGACCAAAAAAAAAAAAACATGCAACCATACAGACACAGACACATACAAAAAAAAGGGGGGAAGAAGAGGCCTTTTGTTCGGGGGCAATTCCGCCCGCCATCACGGCCACCGATGGCACCTTCCTTCGTGGCTCAACACAACCTCCGCTGCGAAAGAAGGCCAACGCGCGGGCCCTCCGTCCTTTTTTCTTCCCCCTCCCCCTTCGCATGTCATCTCTGTTGTCCTGCTGTCGGCAAAACCCGCCGTATCTTGCCGCTGAGCTCGCGCTACCCCGTGGGGGGCGGAGCTTCCGAGGAGGGGCCGCTGCTGCCCCCAGTCCGGTGCGCCTCCCGCTGCTTGGCCGCCCACGCCGCCATGTACGCGCAGGCGTCCTCCGGCTTCTCTCGGAGGACGTCGGCGACGAGCCGCTCAAGAATGCCGCGGACGTTGTGCGAGTGCAGGTACGCCTGATCCTTCTGGATGCTACTGATGCCGTGGCCTGCGGCCTTGCCGTTCATTCCCCTCGTTGCCGTGCCTGCTGTGTGCTCTTCTTCCCGTCGCCCTTCCTTTTCTTTTTCGTTTTTCCTTTTGTTTGGCGGAGAGGCGCAGGGGCAGCAGAAGCACACCCACACACACACACGTGCATTTAGAAAAGAAAAAAGAAGAATGAGAGGGACTGTGGGAACCGCAAAGACAACACCTCCTCCTCCTCCTCCTCGTTGCCGTGTGCCTTCGCCCGCGCAGGCGCACTCCGCACGGCACTCGACACACGCACGCGCCTTTCTCTACCCGGCCGTGTTTGTACATGCCTCCTTTCCCCGCCTCCGCCCTCTTCTCGCGCTCCTTCGCCGCACACACGGTCCTCAAGAAGACACACACACGCACACACACAGAAGGAAAAAGCGCATGGAAGGGAAGGCAGCGAAGCCTTGGGGGCTGGGAGTAGCTGCGACGAGCCGCACACGCTCTACGCCTTCTTGCCGCCGCCCAGCTTCGTGGGGCGCGTAGGCTCATTCAGCGTCCACCCCCAAAGGCTTCGCCGTCCTTCGGACTTGGCCAGCTGTGGAAGTGGCGCCAGCCTCGTGGCGCTGCCGCGCGCCGGTGGAGGCTGCGGCGGCGTCCAAGTCGGCGGCGGGGCAATCGTCCGCCCCCGCATGCGCACGTAATACCCAAGCGTCTCGTCAAACTTCACCCCGCAGGAGACGCACAACTTCTTTGCAAGTGGACCCTCAAAAAACGAGGCATGACCCCGCGCGTGCGTGCAGGACTTCACCAAGTGCTCCTGCTCCTTTAGGAACTGCTTCAACTTCCGCGCCGCGGCGCGATTCGCAGCAGCCTCCAGCCGCTCCCGCTCCTTCCGCAGTGCCACCTGCTCCGGCGTGTTCATGAAGTTTTCGTAGGCGAGCCGCTCGGCCTCGGCGCGGTCGGCGGACTCCTGTGTGCAGAGCGCCGTCCACGCCGCGTCCTGCGCTGCCTCCTCCGCCCGCCGCTCTCGCGTCTGCATCCCCAGCAAAAAGGCCACGGCTGCGCGCAGCGTCTCCTCACCCTCGCGGCGCCACTGCATCAGGGCCGCCTCGTACGCCTGAAGCCGCGCCTTCTCCTCCACCTCCCGCCGCCACTCCACGCGACCCTCCTCGCGGAGGGCCGCCTCGTGCGCTTCGTGCCGGCGCTGCTGCGCCGTCGCCCGCCGCTGCAGCCGCTCCAGCAGCAGCGACAAAGGGCGGTTGGCCGCGATCTCCCCCCGCGCCTCCGCCTGCCATTCACGCAGCGCGGCCAAGAACGAAGCGGCGTCCGCAGTCAGTTCCTCCCGCGCGATGGACTCCTCCCGCTCCACCTCGCGCCGCTCCGAGGCGTTCTTCAGCAAGTTGTACTCCTGCAGCGCCTCGCACTTGATGAGGCCCAACTCCCACGGCTCGAACCGCCTCCGCACGCCCTCCTCAATACACGACGCCGAACTCTTGACACGCCCGCCGCCGCGCGGATCCGCGGCGACGGCGGCCCGAGAGGAGGACGACGCACAACCACCACTACGTGGATCGACGGCCAACGGCCCCCCGGCGACGCCACCACTACGCAGCATCACCGCGCTCTCGCCGACCTCGGCCTACACGCCGCCCACACCGCACGGAAGAAGCCAAAACGAGGCAGCGAAGGGAAGCGGAGGAGAAGGAAAAGGAAAAGGAAAAGGAACCGAAAAGAAAGGCGTCCAATCAAAATCTTAGTAAAAAAGAAAAGCAAAGACCCGGCAATATATATTTATATATATACCACTCGTCCAGGATAAAAATTCAAGCCCCCGCACGGTACGGCGTTACTCATGTGCAGCCAAAATGATCTGCTAGATTTTTGCTGTATTCGTCGATTCTGCTCACCGCTTCCGTTAGAGTGGCTAGCTGCGCCTCAATAGTGTCGATCTCGGAAAGCGGAGGAAGTAGCCGCTCGATCGCCTCCGCCGTCGTTTCCAGCTCTCGCACGGCATCCTTCGTCGAGGCCCAAACCTCCTGGCAACGCTCCCCCAGCGCCGCGTTGCACTTTCCCAGCAGCTTCCAGTCCTCGGCGTAGGCGTCCATCTCGGCTGCCACGTACTGCTGCATCGCGGAGTGCGCGTGGCGCAGCTGCTCCAGCGCCGCCGCTTCTCCAGCCACCGACGCACACCCGCTAAAGGAGGAGCTGCTCGGCATCTGCGGCCCCGCGGAGTCTGACGACGCTTGCATCGGGTCAGGCTGAAGGGGACAAAGCAGAGGAAGGCAGCGGGAGAGAAGGGGGGGGGGAGAAAGAAAAACAAAGAAAACGNAA
>NW_021704974.1:0-5861 GCF_003719485.1 Trypanosoma conorhini | reverse complement strand
AATAATAATACCACACCAGACAAAAACACCAGCATGGGATGAGAAGACCCAAACCCAGGCAACGTGGTTGCTTCGTGTATAGATGGGCAGCACATATCACACCTGGAAAAGAAAAGAAATAAATTGTGAAACCAAATACATGAAACCTTCCTCTGCTTTTTCATTATTTCTTCTTTTTTTCATTCTTCGGTTGTTGTTGTTGTTGTTTTTCTTTTTCTTTGCGCGTCTCAGTCGGGTTTTATTTCGAAAATAAATTTAAAAGAAAACAGTAAAAACAATAGCGTGTCAGTCAGCAAGTTGGCAACAGATGCGCACACAGTGAAAGAGAGAGAGAAAGAGAAAACGAAAGCGACACCTATACAAAGACACCCGGCTCGCTTCTGCGCTTCACGTAGATTGATCTAAATCATCACATTCAACCAGTCTAAAAATCGATAAAAAAAACTCATAAGTCACCCGCGAACCAAATGAACAAAAAACAAGACGAAAAAAGTGTTTGTACTTGTACCGTTCACAAAGCGAAAGCGCGAGAGCGAGAGGATAGTTTGCACAACAGGAACCAAACAGGCACACTGATACAGCATCCCATCAGGCAACTCTTCTTTTGGATTCATCTCGCCTACTCATACATAAGCGGCAACCATCGTTAAGTTCAAACTTTTGGGTTGCTGTTATTTTGTCTCCTTAGTCTTCGTTGGCTAAGTGGCAAGTGGTTTTCCCTGTTTTTCTGTCAGGAGCCAACGCAATACTCAGGGCCGTATAAAGGAATAATAATAAAAAAAACAGAGGCATAAGGAACATAAGAGACACGTAGGGTATCTTCACGCCATGTTTCCCCATGTGGACTGGCTCGAGGCACCCGATACAATGTTAAGTGGGTTTGTAGAATACCCAACTTTTATTCGCTTGCCGTGAAGCTCAAAACCACTCATTCGCTCTACGGCCTCCTTGGCGTCTTCAGGGCGGCAGAAGTAGACAAATCCGTATCCCTTTGGCAGATTCGTCCGTTTGTCGTGGATGATTCTGGCGCCATCAAGCGGCCCAAAGCGAGAGAAAAGGTCATGCAGTTCCGCAGTGGCCACATCCGGGGCCAGATAATTTACAATGAGCTGTTTTCTATAGCGTTCGTCGTTACTTGGCACGGGTGTGGTTTGGTGCCGCTGCGTGGAAGTATAGCCAACCTGGGAATAGCCGCCAGGGCCCGCGGACCAGCCACCTACGATGTTTTGGTCCATTGAAGGAAGAGGCACTTGCATAAAGTTAGAGTTGGGTGAAACCTGTGGCGGCATTGCAGATCGCTGTTGAGGCACTTGGTATTGCTGATAACGCTGTTGATGTTGTCTTTGTTGCTCCATGTACGGCTGGCGCTGCAACGGGGGCTGACTTGGCTGTGTCGTTGCATACTCTTGATACTCACTGTAGGACGCCATGTGCGGCGAGGGTTGTTGGTTGTTGTAATAGTGCATGAGCGCGAGCCCACGCTGGTACCCAGACAGACGAGCAGGAATTCGTCCACGAACAGAAGAAAACTCTTCCAAAACTACCTGTTTTGTTTAATTATTAAAGGAATCTTCGTTGGGACTTTGTCTGCTATCCTTGCCGTCGCTTCTTCTTTTTCTGCGGGTGTGAGGAGGGCGGGCAATGGGGCGAGAAGCAACAAGCAATCAGACTCTAAAGCAAACGAACAGAAAAAGGGCACACACACACACACACGCAGTAAGGCGGGAACAGGCACCATGCACGCCGTTACAAGCATACGCCTCAACGCCAGCAGTGTCTCCTGCATGCGGCGCACTCCTCTCACCCCACTACGCGGCCTCCCCGCCCCAGCGACGCAGCAGAACAGCAATGGAAAGCAACTCAGAGAGAGAGAGAGAGAGGAAAAACTATTGAGAAACAAAAACCAAATATATATAAACATATATATATATATATAAAGAGAAAGAAAAAATAATAATAAATAAAAAAAAAAATAAGATGCGCCCAATGAAGTTCTAGAGCCTGACAACGACGAATAACTGCGACCCGACGTCATGTCACAAAAAAAAGCGCCCCAGCGCCGCTTCATGGGTGATGGAGCACATGATGCATTCCCGTTCTTCCAAGGTGAGAAAGTCCTCCAGGAGCTGCAACAACTCGGCAGGTCGGACAGATACATCAAAGTTCAGAGAATGGCACATGTGCCACTCCGTCTGGGCGCAAACTCCACGCAGAGACGACTGGTCGTGTGAGTTGGGCGGCAATACAGTCACCATGTAGTTAAGAGTGATGTGGTAGTCGATGTGCCACTTGAGTGCCAAAGAAAAGGCAACAAAAAGGTTTCTCCAGCAATTGCCCAGGTGAAGACGAAAGGGAGCATTCCTCGGTGAATTGCACAGACGCCCCATGCGGTTCTCAACAGAGTGTCGAAGTTGCAGCTTGTCAAGGATACAAAAGGCAATCACCCACGCGGCGGCATCCACGTCGGCAAAGCTGCAGTGAAGAAGAAAAATTAGAGCTTCTATTGACGCATGTGGTCCAAAGATGCTCTGCCATTGGTCATTGTCGTCGGTGGCAAAATCCAACGATGCGGTGCTTGCCTGCGCAGCTGGCCTGCGTCGCTCAGCCACAACAAATGAAACCCCGTTGTCGATACCGTTGGCGTTGGCGTCGGCTGCGGCTGGGGTGAACTGATAGCTCTCCAACAGTCCGCACCAAAGTGTGAAGAGTGTCCTACTGACACGACTCGCGCTGCTAGAACGCGGCTGACGGGGCACATACAGGGAGACAGCACCGCCAAGACTCAGCGCCGGACTCAGCTTTGCATACTTCTTCGCGCATGTCTCAATCGTCCCTCGCAGAGCCTTCGGCATTTTTCTGTTGTTGCCGCTTGTTTGCTTGCCTGCTTGTTCCTACTTCCGTGTCCGCCTCCCCTCTCCCCCTCCCCCAACTGCGACGTCTAAAGAAAAACCACAAAGAAGAAACAACACGAGGAAAAGGAAGCAAAGAATATGCACAGGGGTGCATCGCTCGAAAAGAAAGTAGACAAAACAAAAAACCAGCAAGCAGGAAAAGTATAAGAAGAAGGAAACAAAACAAATATATATATATATATATGTTTTTCCATAGCGTGAAGAAAGAAGGGCCGTGATTGGTACTTGACGAAGTTGCAAACACATATCCTTTGCTTGATTTCTTTTCGTTTCCTCTATTCACATCTTTCCCTTCTTCTTCTTGCCCTTTTGCACTTGCTGTTTTACATGGCTACTTCCTTTTTTTGGCCTTTGGCGCGGCAGCGCTGCCCGCCGCAGGAAGGCTGAGGCCTAGCTTCTTCTCCAACTCCTTCCGCTGAAGCGCAAGGGCGGCCACCTTGTCGGCCTCATACTGACATTCCTTCGCCTCGCGGTCCCTATCCGCCTCCGCAATACTGATATCCAATAAGAGAGGCTTTAGGCGTGTCGCCTCTGCTTCCTCCAGCTGTTTCAGCTGCCGTCGCATACGCTCCATCTCGCGCTGCACGCGGTCCGCGCGTTCCTTCTCTTGGTGAATGCGTGCCTCCATGTTCGCTTTTCGTCCGGAGATCTCAGACATCTCGTTGCTCACTCGCTCCTCTGTGCGGCGAAGCACTTCTTCTGCGGAGTCAAGCCGGGCGCGTACGACAGCCAGATTCTTTTCAATATCCACAATTTCCCGCCGCGCCTTCTCAGTCGTGACCCGAGCCTCTTCATTGCGGCGCAACAACTGCTCGCTGCGATCCTTAATGATGCGCCGTTCCATTTCAATTTCGTCTTCGGCCTGTGACAAATCGCGCTCCTTGAAGGAAAGCCCCTCAATCTCCGCCTTGAGTCGTGGGACAACGAGACTCTTGTTCTTATCCGCATTTCGCGCCAGGGTTGCACGTTGGCCTATGAGAGACTGATAGCGGAAATCATTGTAGGTGACGTCCATCTTCTCTAACGTGTTGTTGCAACGCAGCTGATCGTCCAAGAGTTCGCCTGTGACGTTTGACATGCAGTTGCGTCGCAAATTTAAATCTCGAAGGGTGCGATTACTGGCCAAAAAGAGCGCAATCGCCTCCCCACCCTCATCGGTTATCTTGTTGCAGGCAAGATTCAGTGAGAGAAGCCCCTCGTTCGTTTTCATGGCTTCCGCGATGCGCTTTGATCCGGCATCCTTGAGTTTGTTATTTGAGAGGTCCAAGTTCTGCAGTGTGCTGTTCGCCGCGAGGGCGGCCCCGATGGCGGCCCCGTCCGTCTCGCGAATCCCACAAAAGGAGAGCGTGATGGAAAGCAGAGACTTGTTTTCCGCCAAGCCCTCCATAATGTGCTTGGAGGAGCCCCCAAAGTTGTTGGAAGAGAGCCGCAGCTTCTTTAGAGTGGCGGACGATGACAACACGCGTTGCATTGCCTTGGCCGTCTTCTCCCCGAGGTTATTGGCCTCCAAGTTAAGAAACTCAATTCGCTCCTCACCGTTTTCAATGGCCGCCGCAATCGCTTGAAAGAGAACCATCCCACCACTGTCCCCCAGCGCGTTCCGCTGCAGCGAGAGGTGGGTGATGCAGGTGGTTTCCAGGACGGGCGCCAGCGTCTCAATCCCCGCGTAGCCCAAGTTATTAACAGAAATGTCTAGGCGTTTGAGGCTTTGGTTTCCATCGAGGCCTGCAGCAATGAATGAGACACCAGACACCCCCAAACCGTTGCTACTGAGATTGAGGTGCGAGAGCACCTTGTTCGCACGAAGCATGGTTCCAATGGCCTCTGCACCTTCTGTGGCGATGTGGTTGCCATTAATGCCAGAGTGCGCGCCCAAGTCAAGTGAGACCACGGTATTGTTTTCAAGAAGTGCTTGCGCCAAGGCCACCCCTCCCACGTGGCCAATATCATTGGATCGAAGCCCCACGTGGACAATGTTCCTGTTGACTTTGATAAGTTTTGCAATGGAGCAGGCGCCTTCATCGCGTAGCCGATTTCCACTCAAGTCAAGAATGGTGTATTTTTGGTTACTTGACAAAATGTGTGCAATGGCCTCGGCGCACATTGGGCCAAATCCACTCTCTTTCAAGCAAAAGAACTTTCCTCGGCAGTTGGCGCTAATGAGCTCCATAAACCGCATCTCACGTTCCCATAAGGGCACTAATTCCTGATCCATACACTTTGCCTCGTACAGTATTTGGAGATCCTTGACGGAAAAGTCCACTTCATCCTGGCTGCATGACGGAATCGCCCCACGCCTCACAAGTTCCTCAAACGAGATGAAGTTGGCCACGTAGGGAAAGCCCCTTGGTAGAATACGCGGCAGGCACGTCTTTGCGGTAGTTTGATCCTGCAGGAAGGTTCGTCGACCCTTCGTCTTATACTTGTACAAGTAACTATGCACCGCGTCCCCGTATTCGGCACGCGCAACGTCGGAGGCGAAGTTTGTCGATTCCATGCGCAACAACTCCGGCTGGCTGAAATCCGCGAGGGCCGTTGGCTCAATCATCGCTTACGCCCCTTTCCTGGTGGTGCTGGTGATGTTGCCTCGTTTCCTCCTTCCTCGCTGCTGTGCCGTGCAGGAAGGCGATGAGAGAGTGTACTTCCCACGCCGCAACCTCGAGGGAAAGGAAATGATAGGACGAGGCACGGGACACATTCACACACACGCACAGAGAGAGACATATATGTATATAGATAGATAGATAGAGGGAGAGGGACACATGTACAGAGACAACAATAACAACAAAAAGATGGGGGGCAGTACTGCAAGAAGCCTGCGAGTTGGGCATCGGCAAGAACAAGACAAACACCGCGCCTCCATTGAGTTGAGGCTCTCACGCATTCTTCACCTAAAATGTCAAGCCAAGTTTGAGTGCGTACGTATATATATATATATATATATATATA
>NW_021704971.1:4516-5894 GCF_003719485.1 Trypanosoma conorhini | reverse complement strand
CCTTCATAAACAAACACAAACATCCGTCTGTAATTAACTTTACCTCCTTATGCCCACTGGCCTTCTTTTTTTTTTTGGTTGTGTGTGTGTGTGTTGACTTTTCCTTCATTTCGATGTCTTCGTTTCATTCCGTTACTTTCTGCGCCCTCTGTTTTAACACAAATTTGTTTGCCTCAACTGTCTCCGTCTTTTTTCTTGTCCCTCACCCCGCTGGGAGGCGGCAGGACGCACAGCCACTGAGACGTGTGTGACGGGGCGGGAGCCGCTCTTCCCATTTCGCCGCGGACGCCGCGCCTGTGCGTGCTTTGCGGGACTTGTCCTCCTCCCTCCTCCTCGACCGCACGCACCCATGCGGGAGCAGCAGCGCGGCGCCTCGTACGGGCGTGTGTTACGTGTACATGTCTGGTGCGCGTAGGGGCGGGGGTCCCCTCAGCAGGCGCACCCCTCGGAGCCGCCGCCCCGCGTCCCTGGGGCGGCGGCGGCGAGCGCAGGCGCCTGCCTGCCCGACACCACGGCGGGGTCCAACTCGCCTTTTTGCACGTTTTCGTAGATCATTGTGGCAGTCTTCATGAAGGCGTCATCCACATTCTGCGCCGTCTTGGCGCTGGTCTCCATGAACACCAGGTTGTTCCGCCTGGCAAAGTTCTCCCCCTCCTCCCGCGACACCTGCCGCTTCGCCTCTAAGTCGCACTTGTTCCCGATCAGCATAATAACAATGGCGGTGTTGGCGTTCGCCCTCGCATCTTCCAGCCACGTCTGAAGGTGCGTAAACGTCTCGCGACGCGTGACGTCGTACACAAGTAGCGCGCCACAAGCGCCACGGTAGTAACTCCGCGTGATGCTGCGAAAACTCTCCTGCCCGGCGGTGTCCCAAATCTGCAGCTTCACGTTCTTTTGCTCAATCGTCACCACTCGCGCGCCAAACTCCACCCCAATTGTCAAGTCGTGCAGTGGTTCAAAACGCTTGTCCGTGAACTGCAGCAAAAGACAGCTCTTCCCCACACCACTGTCACCAATGATGATGTACTTAAACACGTGGTGGTGTTGAGACATGCTAACGCAGCGATATGTGCCTTACCCCCTCCTCCTCTTTTCCACTGTCAACTAGCTGCTCCCTATAATTCGTGGTGGCGTTTGTTGTTTTTAATATAAGTTCAATTTCGTCCCTCTGTATTCCTACTGTGTAAGCGTTAGATTGATATCTCTCCCTCGGGAAGAAAGGGGAGAAAGGGAAGGGAGCATCTGGAAGAAATCAAGCGGTCATAGATAAAATCAACCAGGCATCCTCACGCTGCCGCGTGCAGATGCAGCTCCACTACACACAGACGCACCCGCAGTGGGAGGGAGAGAGAGAGAGAGAGGAGGGAGGAAGGAGGGA
>NW_021704971.1:0-4491 GCF_003719485.1 Trypanosoma conorhini | reverse complement strand
AGGGAGGAGAGAGAGAGAGAGAGGGAGGAAGAGGGACGCCCTGCATGCCCCGCAGAAGAGAAAAGCAAGAAGACGGACGGGAAAAGCACATATATATATATATATGCGGGCACGCACTCCATTGCAGTAGATGTGCAAATATTTTACATTTATCCATACAAGTGCGATGTGATTGCTCTGCATAACTACCGCCTCACATCGTGGTTCCAAGGGAACCTTCGAGAAACTTCAAAAGGTTCCTTGCGCTCTCCGACATGGCATCCGCCGCGCCAACCGTCGCGCCCGTGGCCGCCAAGGCGGCGGCGTCCGGAGTTGAGCTTGTCTGCTCCGCCCCGCCACCGACGTCGTCCTCCAACTCCGTTGCCTCAACGCTTTCCACACTTTCTGTTTTCGAAGACGATGCGGTTGTCGTAGTCTGCTTGTTCACGCTTGGTGCCAGCCTCAGCAAGCCTCTTAGCAGGGACATGAGGCGAGACTCCGCCGTCGCCTTCTCCGTCGCTTCCGCGGCGTAGCCCCCCTTGTACGCAGTATCCACCCGCGACGGGCGGTGCATGTCACTTGCAAGGCGCATCGAGGACCCAGCGCGCTGCAGCGACTCATTCCGCGAAAGCACAGGAAGGCCCATGACCTCAATCAACGTCGCGTTGCGCTCCCGCTGCTGGTGCCGCTGTCGCCACCTCCGCTTCACGCACTGCTGCGCCTTGACAACGTACGGGTTGCGCCAAAATCGGGCGACCTTGACCTCCATGGCGTCCACGCGGCCGTCAAACTCCTCGGCTGTCGAGGTGGAGGAGTAGGAGGAGTCCAAGTTCTGCGACAACAGGGGGGTGTAAACACGGACGCTGGACTTTCGTCGCAGTGAAGCCCCGCCAACGACGCTCAGACGCAGCGTGGCGCTCGGACGCCTGTTTGTGGCGGATCGCATAAACGAAATTGAGTCGCGCTCGCGCGAAAGCGAAACGCGCCTAGGTGAGTTCGGCGGCGAGACAAAGAGCGGCAGCGGCGGGGCTTCGTCCAGTAGAACCCCCGACCACATTCGGCACCGTGCATGAAGGTTGTTTAACCGAAGTCGCAGCGCTCTGAGATGCTCCTCAGAAACCTTTTGCTTTTGCTCCTGCGCCGTCAGCATCTCTTTGCGAACCAAGAATTGCTCGCGCATACTGCTCAGCTCCTGCAATGTGGCATCCTGCAGTGCCTTCGCACACACCTCATACTGCTTCAGATGTTGCCGCACCGCCGCGTAGCAGCGCCATGCGTGCTGTGAGTGCACTACAAGTATGTTCATATCCTTGAATATAGACGGTTGAGTCGTCTTGTCCAAGAGGGAGAGCTGCACTAGAATCCTATCCGTTGCGGCCACAAGCTTGGAGACACTCGTGGACAGCGCTTCCAATGCAAAGACAAGAGAGGTGGAGGTAAATGCGGCCGGCGGAACGGGCATCTCCAGTGAAGGCTCAACCAACTGAAAGTTGGGCTTGAGCTGCATCTCCGCCGCGCTCCGCTGTTCTATTCGCATGTCCCGCATTTTTTGCACCTTCCGATTGATCTCGTCGTGAAGAAGCACCTCCGTCGGGTGCGTCATCGTAGCTTCGTCAGACAGCGCCGCCCGATCCCCGCCGGGCGTTGCGCCAGCGCCGGCTTTTTCCGGTGAACGCGGCGCGTCGTCGGTGGGCGATGGGGCATCGTCCAGCAGCATCATATAAGACGGGCTTCCGCCGGCGTCGGCGATGGCCCGGACCTGCGCCAGCATTTCCCCCGTGAGCCGCGAGGCCGCCTCCATCCTGCGCCGCCGGTACAAGAACGCTTGCGTGAGGGCCGTTTCGTCCATCGCGCTTTGCGCGTCGCCGCCCCACGGGACTGCAGGGCGGTCGCGCGGCGAGTGCGGCTGCGTCATCCTTCCCCCTCCCTCCGCGCGGCCGGCAGCAGCCCGTCAGCGCCCCTCGCCCAACGCGGCGGCTGAGTTCGGGTGCCCGCAAGGGAGTGGAGGTGGGGGGTCCACGGGCGGCGCAGCGAGCCGCACAGTCGGTCAACGGCAACGGCCGCGAGGCACACGCGCGCACGCAAAGAAACTCATGCAACCGATGAAAATAAAATAAAACAAAGCGGGGGAAAAACACGACGAAATCATACCAGTCAGCATAAACCGCGACAACAGACGGCGGGCCACAGCACCAGGCGACGGCGGAAGTGAAGGGGTGAGCAGGATAAAAGAGAAAAACACAAAACACAAAACGTGGGAAACGATGACACCCCCAACGGCCAACCCCCCAATGCGCACGGGAAACACATGCAACTGTTCAGTGTTTCTCACCTGCTTTTAAACGCGCCGCCTCCTGCATCTTCGCTTCCTTGATGCTGTCTACAATGTCACGAAGGTGACGTGACGAGTAACGATTCCACACCGTTAGCCCAATGATAATAGCCGCGCCGCCCGCGTATATCTTCCCCGGCGACATGCGCATACTCATCCTGCTGGTTTTATATACACACACAGACACACAGACACACAGCCTATTCCCTTTTGCCTGCTGCTCCAACCCAGCCGTTGCGCAGTCCAAGGTACGCTACCCAAACTCCCACTCAATCCTTAAGCAATGAAACGAGAAAAAAAAGTGCAAGAGAGACGCTCATGTATACATGTACACTGGGGAAAGAAACCTTTTTACCCATCACCACCCACGCCAGCAGAAAAATGCCCCCAACGACACACGTCTACAGCACGTTTTTATATTCACACTATAGAGCCACTGCAAACACTCATCGGGCGAAAAGTGGACGACGCCAATGGTTGGGCGGTGAGAGAAGCGTAGAAAGAATCAAGAAATCAGCGATAAAGTCGTCAAAAAAAAAACACAAACAGGCTGAGCAAAGTCGCAACGAACTAAACATTATACAACGATAAGTCCAATATACATATACATATACATATACATATATATACATATAAATGTGCGCGAACAGGCAACCTCAGGAGGGTTAAATCATCCTACAACGTCAACGCCAATACAACTCATAGCGTGCGAGAGACGCCAGTTTGCAGCGACAGCACCGCCTGCATCGTTAGGGTGACGCTGGCGTTTGCACGCTCCTCCTGCGCTAGGTCCGTCGTCACTTCACTCTCTGACATGAGCAGATGGCGCTTGCAAAAGACCCGCTCTGCCAGAGAAGAGATACGACGCGATTCAGTTAAAAGAGACGCATGCACGGCACGTTCGCGATCACAGGCCTCTGACAACTCCTTTACCTCGCGACGCAGGCGATTTCGCCTTGCCTCCGCAAAACTACAGCGGGCAAGAAACGAAGCAACGCCACCAACCGCGCTGCTATCGTCCTTCTTCAAAAGAGTACAAGACGGCACCAACAACAAGTTTGATTGCTGTTGTTCTCCTTTCCGTCGTCCTTGTCGCCACTCACGCAGGCGCAGCTGGCACTCCTCGACAGCGGCAAGGAGCGCGACATTCCCCCGCCTGGCTGCGTACGCCTCCTCCCTCCCATTAGGACCTGCGAAGTGGCAGACCCCCATCGCGCTAGGAGTCCGTGAAGCACGCAGCCGCCGCAGCCTCCCTGCGTGCAATCGTCGAAGCTCCAACGCGCTCCAAAAACTGCCCGATGCCGCAAGCAACGCATCACGCATCGCACACCGGCCAAAAGCTTCCTCCTGTGGCACCGCCGCACCCACTCCACACACGTGCGTCCCCTCCACAGACGACGTTTTCGGCCTGTCACGACAACCCTGCAACTCGGCCCCGGCCATCAAACGCACATCATTCGCGCGCGTTCCACACGTCAGCCTCAACATACCGGCGCGAAGCACGCCAACCCACATCTCCGCCACACGAAACAACAACCTCTCCTGCACAAGCACCGCCTCATCGCTCAACCAATCTTCCTTCACAACCCTCAAGGAAACCATCCTGCGGAAAACAAAACAAAAGAACAAAAAAACACAAGGTCCACCAGGCGAAAACATAATGCGCCACTCCGATCGCTCCACAAAACAACGACCACAAAAGAAAAAAAAAAACAACTCTTTCTACCCCAATTCATCAAGCCCCCACCGCCTTCAGACCAACAAGACACACCACTTCCACACACGAAAAAATTTGTCACTAAACCCAAAACAACTGAAACTAAACATACTAAAAAGAACGAGCCACACCCATTTAAGAGCATCAGCAACAACGGCATTAAGAAAAGAATTCAATCGCTAACATAGACACAACACCTACGAAAAAAGACAACAACACAATTTCAAAGCAAAATATATATATATATATAAAACGATTACGAAAACAATACTCCAGAAAAATAAAAAATAAACTAAAAAAATAATAACAGCACAAGCGTGCCTTTTCAAGCTGCGGAAACAAAGCTCCGAAGAGAAACGGGGGAGCGCCTAGAACACCGTGACGGCGGCCAGCGCCACGGCAAGGCCGAGGACACCGTGCACCACACCGAGACCATTCATCACCGTCCCATCGGGATGATGCT
>NW_021704928.1:5299-6461 GCF_003719485.1 Trypanosoma conorhini | reverse complement strand
CCTGGGGCGCGGTGCGGTGAATTGCCCCGCATCGTTCACCGGCCGAAGAGTTGTGCCCTGCATCTTGTACTCCCACGACTGTGCTGGCGCTTGCCCCGCCTTCACCTCCATCCGCATCTCCGCTTCGTCGCCCCCTTCGCCCTCGGGAAACCCCAAGACGTGGCTCCACCTCGCCTTGAGCACAGAGTCGTAGAAGCCCTCCGGCAACGGCCGTCTGGCAATTTCCTTCACCCGCCACGCCCTTTCGAGTACCTCCGCCACCTCAAGGGCGGCGTTGAGTTTCCTCCTCGTAATAGCAGCAACGATGCCCTTCTGATGAAAGTCCCTCCAGTCCTGGAGATTGCCCACCCTGTGCTCCATAAGATTGTACGTGTCAAACAGAAGCGCGTACTTCTGATACGCTGGTAAGCGGAGAATAGTCCCGCGAAGCTCCGGGTCCGTGACGTACCTCTCAGGCCTCTGAATAACCACCCCCATCATTACACCGTGGCCTTCGTCGAGCACGAACTTGGGGACCAAGGTACTTAATGATGAAGTCGTTTAGCGTCATTTGTCCAGTAGCATCTACTCCCTCAAGCCGTAGCACTTCCTCCACGGTACTGTAAAGAGCCCACTGTGGCCCCGCAGGTGCTTCGACCACCCTTCGGCGCTGTGCAGGGGGTTGATCGGAACCGCCGCTGTCGGACCCCGACCTCGCGTGCCGCCGCTGCGCATTCGTGGCGGGGCTCTCCGCGGCAGCGTGAGTTTCTTCTCCGCCTCTTTCAGTCATTGTTTCTTGAGTGTCTTTCCCTTTGTGGTGGGTGTTGTTGTCTTGCGCTGCAGCTGCACACCAACCACCAGCCAAAAGGAGAATGCAAGGGGAGAAGAAGCAAAAATATAGGCACACAGACACACGACCCCACGCAGCCACATTCAGCAATAGGGAGAGAGAGGGCAGCAGCAGCCCACACGGTGCGGGGCACACGCAGTACGCGGCGCACGCCACACCTCAGCTTCCCGCTGAATGGGTGCAGCTCAAACCAACACACAAACACAAATAAACTAAAAACAAACCCCGTGAGGTGAAGCCGAAGCGTGGGGGCGCATCCACCGAGCAGTGGGGACGCGCAGCGACACGTGGGACGACCAGCACACACATTCTCTCTGCTCCCTCGCAGCCCAA
>NW_021704928.1:4349-4836 GCF_003719485.1 Trypanosoma conorhini | reverse complement strand
CGGGCTCGCTTGCGGTGTGCCAGGCGATGGTGGTGCCGGCACCTGTGCGGGGCTTCCTGCCACTCCGGGGTTTGCTGAAGGCGCGGTTGGGACTGTCATCCCCTTTTCCCCCATGCGCCTCATCTTGCGATGCTTCTCTGCTGTGCCGCCTGTGGGGTTTACATCTTCTTCTTGTTTTGGGTCCGTCGATGATGACAACTCTTCTTCTTTTAGTTTTGGCGAAGTGGGTGGCGAGCCCCCGTTTTTACTGACTTCCCGTGTTACTTGCGTTGCTGGCGATTGCGGCCCCTGGGCCGTCTGCGGCTGTTCCCCTGAAGAGACTTTTCCGCTGCCAACACCGCTGGAATCGCGAAGCCCCAAGAACAGACTGCTCATAGACGCAATATTATTATCCCACGCCCAGCCCCCGCCGGCGGCGCAGCACAGCGCGCAGAGGGCGCACGCCAACAGCGCACGGCCAGCCATCGCCGCTCCTCCCACCGCAGCA
>NW_021704928.1:1940-4255 GCF_003719485.1 Trypanosoma conorhini | reverse complement strand
AGAGGGGGAAAAGGGTGCGCCGCCCACTGGAACTTGCAAGGGGCGGCGAAGCAAGGAAAGCAAAAGAGAACAGGGGTGTTAACCATTCCAGCAAAGCCCAAGCAGCAAGCAAAAATAAAATTATGGGGTTTAAAAAAAAGCGGCCCTCTAAAAAATGCAATGCGTAGCGCTGGGCAAATTTATTATTATTATTATCACTGAGGCGTCCCAAAAGTAATCTCTCCCTCTTGCGTTCAGCAGAGAGCCCTCGTGCCCCACAGCCCCAGCAGGGCAAGCAGCAATAGCCGAGACACACACCCACGCAGAGCGCCGTCGCTGTTTCCCTCGCTGGGCCTCAAGCCAGTCATGTTCCTGAAGGCGGCGGAGCTGTTGCCGGGAAGAACAGTGCCGGGGGTTTTGCTCGCGGGAGGCTGTTCAGCGTCACTGCGCGCAGGAGGGCTGCTGCCCGAGCTCAGCACCGCCTCGGAAGCAGCGTCCTTCTTTTCGGGACCCGGCGTTTCACCCTCACCCGCGGTTTCAGGCTCGGCGGCAGCCGTACCATCCCCACCCAGTCCAGCAGGAGTGTTCGTCTTCGATGCTGCTGCTGCCAAATCCGGCGGAGACCCCGAGGCGGCGTCGCCACTTTGCTCTTTGCTCTCCTTCTGCCTTTCCTCCGCCTCGTTCGGGGACTGGCCCGCATGAGATGCACCGGCGCCATCGCCAGCGTGAGTGGCTCCATGGGTTCCCCCCGATGGTGTCGGTGGTGGTGTCTGTGCTCCGCTGCCTTGCCGCAGTGCGTCCCCTTCTCTGCCTGCCGGGCCTTTGGGTGCAGAAGGCGGCTGTGAGACTGCCGGTTTCTGCGAGGGGGGAGTTCCAGCGCCCGCCTCCACAGACGCCTGTTGAGGGTCTTTAGGTAGCGCACCGTCAACCTCCTTTTCCCCTGGGGCTGGCACGGGAACGGCATCCTCCACACCGATGCCGCCGGGTGTCAAGGAGTCAGACTCCGGCTTCTTGTCCCCCGCCGCCGTCGGTAGTGGGAGTGTGACTTTGCTGTTTTTGAGTTCCCAGATCTCATCATTGCCAAGCGCGCGGTTGTACAGCAGGACGTTGGCCACCGTCACATGGCGGCTGGCCTTTGCGCCCGCCGCCACCCCGTCGCCACCAACGTAGAAGTGCGAGATCCCGCCTGCGTCGAGCAGTTTTTCCTCCCCAGAAGCGGCGTCCTCGCCATTATATCTGCGGCTGTCGTATATCTTCGCTCCCTCCACGTACACAAACAACTCATTCCAGCGCATTTGCAGCGCCACTTGGTATGTTTGGTTTGGCTCCCACTTAACATTCTCGTCTTCATCTAACAAACGCTGGCCTTGTCCGTTGACCGTCACCTTCCACTTACTCTCCTGCGTGTACGAGAGGCCGAAGAGCACAGTCTCCGCTGAGTCATTCATCCCCACACCCAGCAAAGGGGCGTCGTCCTCCGCCGGCGCCTCGTGGAGCATCACCGTCGCCGCAAGCGTGAACGCAGTGTTCGCAAAGTGGTACGGCTGGTTCTGCCCCAGTTTGCCCACGGGCCACTGCGCCCCCGCTCCCTCGCCGCTGAACGTCACCCCCCGCTTCCCCGCTGCCCCTGCCCCATTCGTTACTGTTGCGTCCACGCAGCGGTACTCGTCCACCCACTTGCCCCCAGTTATGGTGCCAGACAAAAAACCCACCAGCCCATCCGTGGGAACAGGGCCGTTGCACATGGCCTTTGTGCGTGGCTCACCCTTGTCGTCGGGCTTGCATTCTTTTAGGGCTTTGTCCATGTCCTTCCAGGTCTTCACCACAGACTTGATCTGCTCCAGCTTCGCAGTCAGGCTCACAGCGACGAGTCCGTACGAGTCATCATCGCCATTCTTCTTCTCGTACAGTGCAATCAACTCACTCGTGTCGTTTTTGTACAGCAGGGAACTGGCTGCGGCGTCATCGGCTTCACGAGACACCGGCCCAACGTCATGTACGCGTTGCATGTCCGTCGCCCAAAGATGCAGCCGGGCCCTTGTGGCGTCGCCTGCGTCCGCGGAATACACCGGCGTGGTGAGCAGCATCACCTTCTTGTCCTCAAAGGTTGTGGTGGTGAGGCCGCCCTGCACGCCGTGCCCTCCCTGGCGCCTCGGCGAGGTGCCCCACACGCGGGAAATCGGCTCGCCCACATCAAACCAGTTTCTCGCTCCCCAAGAGGTCGCGTGCACCTCGTAGTAGCCGCCCGCACAGGGAGCCATCGCGAGGACTTTGTTTTTTCCCACTCCACGATGGATGGGTCGCTGCAGCTCGCGCCGGTCGTATCGTACGAAAGC
>NW_021704928.1:0-1915 GCF_003719485.1 Trypanosoma conorhini | reverse complement strand
AACGCAGTGTTCGCAAAGTGGTACGGCTGGTTCTGCCCCCTGCTTCCCACGGACCACTGCGCCCCCTCTCCGGCGCCGCTGAACGTCACCCCCCGCTTCCCCGTTGCCACTGCCCCATTCGTTACTGTTGCGTCCACGCAGCGGTACTCGTCTTTCCACTTGCCCCCAGTTACGGTGCCAGATAAAAAACCCACCAGCCCATCCGTGGGAACAGGGCCGTTGCACATGGCCTTTGTGCGTGGCTCACCCTTGTCGTCGGGCTTGCATTCTTTTAGAGCTTTGTCCATGTATTTCCAGGTCTTCACCACTTCTTTGATCTGCTCCAGCTTCGCAGTCAGGCTCACAGCGACGAGGCCGTACGAGTCATCATCGCCATTCTTCTTCTCGTACAGTGCAATCAACTCACTCGTGTCGTTTTTGTACAGCAGGGAACTGGCTGCGGCGTCATCGGCTTCACGAGACACCGGCCCAACGTCATGTACGCGTTGCATGTCCGTCGCCCAAAGATGCAGCCGGGCCCTTGTGGCGTCGCCTGCGTCCGCGGAATACACCGGCGTGGTGAGCAGCATCACCTTCTTGTCCTCAAAGGTTGTGGTGGTGAGGCCGCCCTGCACGCCGTGCCCTCCCTGGCGCCTCGGCGAGGTGCCCCACACGCGGGAAATCGGCTCGCCCACATCAAACCAGTTTCTCGCTCCCCAAGAGGTCGCGTGCACCTCGTAGTAGCCGCCCGCACAGGGAGCCATCGCGAGGACTTTGTTTTTTTCCCACTCCACGATGGATGGGTCGCTGCAGCTCGCGCCGGTCGTATCGTACGAAAGCGTCCATTTCTTCTCTGACGCAGTAAAGCGCATGACCAGCAGAGCACTCGTCCCAGCCGTCTTGTCCGTGGCCTGCATGGGGAACACAAGCGTACCGTCACTCAGCACGACACCCGGGCCTCCGCCGCCAACCAACCGCGTCAGGGGGTCAAGACCTGCGTGGGCTTCAGGCTCCACTGCATGGGGTTACTCCATGTGAGTTTCTTCGCGCCATCCTCGCCAGTGACAGTTCCCTTCACCAGCAAAAGACCCCAGCCATTGGTGCCGGTAGCTTCATCCGTAGGCGCCGTACGGCTGTAGTTTCCCAGCAGCATGTAGACATCGGTGCCCCGCACAAGTGTTGTTGGCCGCATGATGTCCATTGCCTCCTTCTCGCCTTTTTTTAGAAACTGAGTGCGGAAGAAGCTTGCCTCCGCCGCCGAGATCTCCATTGCGCCCTCCGCGGTTTGCTTGAGGTGCTTCGACGCAATCCCGACAAAGCAGCCTGCGTCGCTGTCTCCATTCGCGCACTGCGCCTCGGCAACGGCAAACACATCCTCCCCCACTGCAACAAGACTGGGCACACGCAGCGAGCTGACTGTTTGGCTTTGTTCCCCGCTGTCCTTCCATTGAGACTCAGTTATCTCCGTCGTCCCTGTAAACGGATCCTTGACATCCCTTTGATCACTGGCAGACGCGCCACTCCCGCAGCATATCAACAACACGCAGAAGAGCAGCAGCACCGCGGCAGAATACGTATGCCGGGGCATGTTGGGCCGTAGCTGCTCACTCTCTCCCTCTTCTTTCCCTCCCTGCGGTGCGTCCGCGCAGGCCGCGACGGTTGCGTGTCTGCGTGTGTGTGTGTGTGTGTATGTGGCTTCGGAGCCTCCAAAGCGCACAGCGGCAAGCTGCGTTTGGTCTCACCTTTCCTCCTGCGTGGGAGAAGGGGAGCGAAGGAAAAGAGAAACAACCAACGCGGAAGGGCGTGTTGGCACACCGGCGGAAGAGAAATTTAAGAACGGCGCGACCCCACACGGCAGCGGTGCGCATCGCCCAGGCCGCAGCAGCAGAGAAGCAAAGAAGCAGAGAAGGCAGAGAAGAGGAGTGACGAATTCCCG
>NW_021704972.1:0-5890 GCF_003719485.1 Trypanosoma conorhini | reverse complement strand
AAAATAAGTATGCATACTTTAACATATTTTTTTTTCAGTTTTTAAGTACGTTCCTAAAAACTCCGCCTTGTGAGAAACAAACAGAAAGTTCGCATCATCACCTTTGGCATGGAATCCGGAATAAGCGGATCAAGAAGACTCCATTTTTCATCGACGAGCTTTTGGGCATCTGAAAGACAATCTTCAATGGCATTTACCGAATGAAGCAATTTTATAACCTCAGTAATTTTTTCTCCGTCCGATGTACGTTCCTGTAATATGTTCCAAATACGTTCTCGTTGGGGAAGTTCCAGCCTCCCCATTGCTTTTGCCACCGGATACGTAATCTTCCCATCACGAATATCCTCTCCTGCTTCCTTCAGATCTCCTTCAAATCCCTTGGCATTAAGTGCATCGTCAACAATTTGAAATGCCAAACCTAGTCCCAACCCAAATGCTTCCATCGCCGAGGTGACCTCCTCAGTTGCATCACATAAAATACAGGCAACGCGGCATGTGGCAGCCGCGACAGCCCCAGTTTTGTATGTGTGGATAGCTTTAAGAGCATCCTCAATCGCTTCCGACTTACCAGTACGAACAGCCTCAGGCATTAAATAGTGTAGACCGTAAATGTCCAGTCCCTGACCCGCGTGGCCTGCTTTCATGACATCAAAATATAATTCGTAAACTCGGTTAGCCTTTTCCATCGGAAGCGATCGAATCTCTGCGAAAGAAACACCCATAAAATAGCAGGCTGTTCCAGCATTAATGGCTGTTGGAACGCCGTACTCCAGGTGGGCGGTCTGTCCCCCACGTCTCACACACGAGTCATCCTGAATATCATCAATAATAAGCGAACCCACGTGTAAAAGCTCTGTAATCGCAATATACTTTGTGCAATCAAAGTAATCACGTGAAAGTGCATTACAGGCTGAAACAAGCACCAAACTGCGCCAAGCTTTTCCACCTCGATCAATAATAGAACGAACTGGAAGAAATAAGGTATCACAAACATGCTGGGCAACAACACCTTTACCAGTGCAATAACGTCCAAGCACATTTTTTTCAACCCATTCATTCGAGGCGGTTAAAGGATAAAAATTGGACAACGTTTTCCTTACATATTTTCCCACATGTTTTAGCGTAACCGAAGGGTCACCGCCAGTACTCAAGTTTTTCCGCTCATAGAAACCAATTACACTTACTGGTGCTCCCTTGTGACACCCCCCACCGGTCACACGTCCTTCGTAAAAGCCACCGGATACTAGAATTGTTGGAACCTCTTGATGATTAAATGAAGTATGTACATCAAGGGATAGTTGAAAAGCTGGAACCTCGATATGAAATTTTAAAGGATATTCAATAAAAGTTACTAAGCTTGTCCACCAATTTTCTTCTTCAAGTATAATATCATGGCAAACTTCCTTTGTTCCATCAAAAGTAAGGACACCAAGTAGTTCTTTTCGTTTCCCCGTTTCTGAGTCAAAAATATCAAACAAACTCAATTGTGAACCATCTGAAATACGCAAAGAAAGCCAAGTCCAGGCATCAAGAGCATCTCTTCCTATTTCGTTTTCTAAGCCTCCGTACTCCCGATCGTACCACCCATCCCCTTTTACATGGGTGATGGAATCAGCAAAAGTAATCTTTCCCTCCACATTCATTGATGGATAATAGTAATAAAACATGTCATTTACAATGCCGTTTTCCCCATGGAGAACAGGCGTTGTTCTTGCAAAAAACTCTAGTTCAACCGTAATATTTCGCATGGGATTATTTAGATATAATTTATACTTCCTTTCAGCACCTTCTCCTTCACCCTCAAGCAAACACTGATCATCGTAATTTATGTAAAGACGATCTTCGCCGATAACCGCAGCTTCGCTCATTGTCCTGTCAGGCAAAGGAAGCCGACCTTTTTTTGCCATTTCCAGTACAACATTCCCTGCATAAGAACTGCGATTCCCTCCATCTGCAGCAGTTTCTAGTCGGGCGATAACAATATCATGCGTTTTGTGGTCAAGTAAACTGTCAGAGTAATACTTCTCTTCACCAACATCAATCAACGCCCATACACACGAATAAGAAAAACGGACTTTTTTCTTAGAAACGCACCGGTCTTTTTGACAAAAAAAGATGCAAAAAGTGAAAAGTCCTTCTCTTTCTTGGCGTCGTGCAAGTGTGCATTAAAATACCACCACTGAAGCGCCGCTGAATCGCAAGGCATGTCTCCCACTGATGATTTTACCGGAGAGTCTCCAGGAAAACGGCGGGAATAAAAACCATTTCCCTCTTCAGAGACTAACGAAGATACACTGTGCATGCTATCAGGTGAAAATCTTTGTGGATTTTTTTTATTTTACCTTCTTGTATTTTTTTTTTGTGTATTCCAACGAAGGAAAAAAATAAAGTAAATACGGGGGAAAAGTAAGATAATACATGTGTTTCTCAACTAAACTGGAGCCCCGCTGTGATAACAGTACTTGAGCATTTGCTAAAAAAATATGCGTGTGTTTTTTTTGAGGAGTAATAAACAATAATAATTATTATTATTCATATTATTACTATTAACTTTATTCTCCCCAATATGTAGTGTTTGAGGGGGAAAAAAAAAGTTTAAAAAGTGCAAAACAAAAAGCTTCGAAGTAAAAAACAAAACGAGAATACATAATAGTAACAACAAAAAAGGAAAACAAACGATTTTTTCATTTCTCCTTGAGGTATATTAAAAAAAAATACTTCAAAGCATTCTCCAACAATATTCTTATCCATAAATGAAATGAAAATAAATAAAACACCACCATGGGACCTTGAGTCGCATCTAGAAACGTTCCCATAACATCGGAGAAGATGTTGTTCTGAACAACATCTACATTTATAGTCAATTACCACCATACAGGAAACCCGGCCGCGATCTCGGGGTATCAATGAACATGGGAAGTTCGCTAATACGAACGCAAGCATCCGCAGCTAATCAACCACCCCAAATGCATCAGGAGAAAAGCACACAAAAGGTCAATTATATACGAAACAAAAATAACAATAATAACGCGCTGCCAACAACGGCGTCGGGCCGCCTCTATCTCCCCCGCGTGTGTCCCCCGCAAAACACTGACCATGTCATTTTTCTAAAAACGAAATTGAAAAAAAAAACACACAAGCAATCGCCCGTGACGAAACCCAAGGCAACAAAGAATAATGAGAAGAAAAAAAAAGGCCACTTGGCCCCACCTTTTCCCGGTGGGGCAGGGCGCCCCGCTTTTCCGCTGGCGAGGAGCCGGCGCTGTTTTGAAACGGCGCGCGGGGGGCGCGACGTCCGCCAAAGCCTCGCGGCCATTCGGGGGAGTTGGCGGGCGTCTGTCTGCTTTTTTTTATTCTTCTTCTTTTCGTTGGCGGTGGCGCGCGGGTCTGGTCACACCTTTTTTTTTCGTGTCGCTGCGCGTCGGCTTAGTCGTCTGGGGGGAGTGTTTATTTATCATTGTTATTCTTTTCGTCCTAGTTTCGTTTCACTTGCCGATTTCGCTGTTGTTGTTTTGTCTGATTCGGTTCCATATTGTTGCGTTTTGAGTTCTTTTTTTTTTTTGCAATGCTGCATGAATTTTGTGTTTTCTTTTTCTTCTTTGCTGCCTTGTTTTTTTTTCGGTTTAGTAGGATTCTTTCCTGCATTAGTTGATAGAAAATGTTTCGACGCATATCCTTTTTGGGAAGTGGGGTTGCTTTTTACAGGCCTGTTTCATCTGGGAGCGATGGGACATCTCGTTTCCCTCCTAGTAGTCCGGGCGATGGTGTTGGAAACCTAGGCCAAGGAGCGAAGACTGTGAAGCAAGAGTATTCCGGACCTATTCCAGGGGCCACTGGAAAGGACAATCGTCCAGGGGTGTACGGCTCAAAACCTGCGCCTAGTTATTTTGAGGAACGCTACCCAAGAAGTCAAAAGAAACTTCCCAGTAAACAAGTATTGGGATCTAATGAACCTCGGGATCGTTCTGATAATATCAATGCACCTGAATATGATACTTCTCTTGGGAAATTTGAGCAAGCTCCCTATTTTACGGGTGGTCCTGCCGCTATGCGGTATCATAACTATGTCCGGGAACCTGCCGATAAAGAATCTGTGAATTATCGTGATGTAGTTCCACTACCACCATTTGAAGACCATCACCCTGATTTCTCGTACGCATCTGTAACTGGGAAGCGGGAGGGAAACATCACTTTATTAGCCAATACTGTTGTGAATTGGGAGATAAAGGCAGCCATGATGTCCCTTTATCGATCTTGCCTTAAAGGTCTCCCCATGGTGAAACACTACTATTGGCTTCTTACACCGCTGCCCGATATGAAGTATAAGGTCCGCGAACGTTTCATGCAAAATCAACATACAAAGGATCCTGATGCAATTCGACATTTACTTCATAATGGTTGGATGGAGTACCAAGAGGTCATTCTTTTTCGACGTAGTCGTGCCACTGTGGCAAAATTTTTTGAGTGGGAAAGCCAAGATGAGCTTGTGCGTGGTTATACAGGGGAAGAAGGTAAGATGCAGGAGGAGCGACGCTTTTGGAATGGTGAAGAGCAAAGACGCGAAGGTCCTTTTGATGGGCATTGGTCTTGGTTAGGAAAAGAGTGTGAAAAGGAATTTGAACTCATTGCTGGACGTATTCCTATGTCTTGGACGACATCGAAAGGATATTTTGAAAAAGGCCACGCGGATGGTACAAATTACTGGGAGAAAAATCTTGACTATGAAGGGTGGTATATCAAAAATGTAGATCCCGATCGTCAGAATGCCCGACGCGAGATGCAAGGCTGGATTGAAAGCGGCTATAATCAACCTAAACACTATGCAAGTAAAAACAGGCGTGGGTATCGTAGACTGGTAAAGGACATTGAAACTATGATGGAAACCTCGATGGAAGACCTCTATACGAAGAATAGGGAACAACTTTTTCAATACCTGATTCGAGAAGTTCATCCTGAATCAAATCGTATCAATGCCGAACGTACTTTGGCAAGGCAGGACGACGACTTCTACTCCACTAAATTTGAAGAATACGAAAAGTATTTGAAACAAGCTATGCGTGAGATGCCTAACCCACGTCTATGGAAGACGGATGCGTTTTATTTTCGGTTACGTTACCTCATTGCTCCACTTGAGTACAATTGGGCTAAGGTTCCTATTGGCAAATTGCAGGAGAAACTTTTCAACGGATGGATTTCAGATAATGCCAACTATGCGGTTATGAACAGTTTAATATTTTCCTCAATTAAAAATGACAAGACACGAAACCCAATGGCCAATACTTGGGGAGATTTTTACACAAGCTACGACCCAGATATCCCTGAAACACGTAAACTTCCCTGGTATCACCCTGAGTTTAACTATGATCGTCGTCACAAGTGGGATGAAAGGTGTATGCGAATGAAACGCTGGGTTCAGGGGGGAACTATAGATAGCAAATTACCTTTTTTTGATAGTATTATTGCAGAATGGGAACAATATATAAATCGCCCAGAGCGCTTTCGCGCACCAGATAGTGCAGAACGTCGCTATGGTGCACCCAGGATGGTTCAGCTGTACAGGTCACTTAATCGTCTCATGGATGTTGCTTTGGCAAATCAGCTTCGTAAGGCTCTTGAAAAGGCGTCGGGAAAATCAATGGAGCAGTTATCTAACCAATCGGTGGCGGAAATACAGGCTTTGCTAGCAACATTGGATCTCACTAAGTTTCGTTTTGATGTCCCGATAGTTATTTATCCCGATGAAGTTGCCCAGCCAAGCCTTGGATTGGATGGGGCTCCTGTTGCTTCTCACGCCTGAGAAACTTAGAAATGAAAGTGCATGGGCTTTGGCAAAAATATTTTTTTTTTTTTTGCTGATGGGGGGGGGATAGGGATAAATATTTGTCCGATG
>NW_021704970.1:0-5895 GCF_003719485.1 Trypanosoma conorhini | reverse complement strand
GCCGGTGTAGAACTTCGCATAGGCCTTTTCCAGCAGCAGGGGCCACCAGTGCCCGGTGGGCGAACGGATGTACAGCTCCCCGCCGTCCTCCAGGGGGATGTAGTCGTCAATCTCCACCTTCACCCACTCCTTGCCGCGGAAAAACTGGAACGTGTAGCGCCCGTCCCGTCGAACTTGGCTGGAGACGAAGCAGTTCCTGATGACGCTGGGGAAACGCACCAGGGTGGACAGGGCCGTAAGCATAAAACACTCAAAGTGGTTGCCCTGCCCAAACTGCTCACGGGAAAATACCTGTGGAAGGAGAGGCTGGTGGACGCCGTCTGGGTACAGTTCGGCGATCCGAATCCATTGGTCGGAGATATGCTTATTTTTCTCCATGAAGTCGGTGTCATGGAACACGCCATCGCTGTCGGGGATCTCACCTATATCCGTAGCCGTCATTTCCTGCAAAGTATGCCTATCTAGCAAAAAAAAAGAATAAATAAACTAAAAAAGACGATGACGGGGCAATTTGAACTACGTCTGCTCTCTACTCCCTTTCTTGCAACCTCTAATATAGAGGGGAATTGATATAGTTTGCAGATTACGCAGTTCAACAACAACAAAGAAAAAGGTGGGGGGGAAAAGCAGGTTTCGGTGAGGGGAAGGAAAACAAACGAATGCAGCAGAGTTGGGTGAACAGGGGAGAGAAGATACTCGCGCAGGAGTACATGTTATTGACCGCCCGAAAGAGCCACATATGCGCTGCCTAAGGGCGTGCTCGGTTTTCTCTTTAGTGGTTTTAGGTGTCGCAGAACAGCTCTTAAGAAAAGGCTTAGACGAAGATTGGGAGGCTAGCAGCTAAGCTCCGAGGAAGCAGATGAATGTGTGGGGGTTCCATTGAGGCTAATTTTCGACAACTCCTCTAGGCGAACGGTGCCCGCCTTTAGGCCAGCAGCAACCGCCTGTGGAATATCCGCAGGACTCAAGAGCTCCGGCGACGGTGTGGTCGCCTTAGCTGGTGTAGTTGGCGTATTACCGGCGGACTTGGTGCGGCGGCGCCTTCGCTGCAGTGCAATTATCTCAGGTGAACTTGGTGCCGGGCGGGGGCAAAGAGGGAAGCGGCGTGGTTGTGCCTGAAGGTGCACGGGTACCAAATACACCCGATCGCCGTTGCGGAGCAGTGAGAAGCCGCCCTCCTCCCACTCCACGAAGTGTTGCCGCAACGGCACGGAGCTGCCACCGTGGGAAGGAGGACACTGATGTATGGCGACCGCAACCTTCACCTCGTTTGGCTCAAGGTGCCCCACAACGTTAGCACTCAGTGAGGGACCACTGCGGATGCGCACACTGCGCTCCTCGCGAACGGAAGTGTAGTACGTTGGGTTCGTCAGCCGCTCCACACAACCCTGATCTGGCAACAATGACCTTGCTGTGTCCATCACATCCGCCAGCAGAACGAGACCGGTGCTGGAGGCAATCTTTGACCAACCCCATATCCACTTGTGAGGTTCGATGCACTGTAACTGATACGTCTCTGCCGTAGTGGCCGCCTCAGGTGTTCCCGAAAGAACCAACAAGGCGTACTGCTCCTTCGTGTATTCATCCAGCTGACGACCAATGGCTTCAACAAGGCTCCCAAATGGGACCTCGCCCACAATGTCTGCAAAACGATGCGGGAACCTGCGAACTCGAACGTGCTTATTTTCATTCGCTGGGGTGTAAATCCTATGATATGTGAGTAATTCGCGCCGCAGCCCCAAGGTCCCGTCTTGCCACAGGACATAATTTCCACACGAGGAGACGGCAGAAGCCTCCCGGACATCCCCAGTGATCATCCGCCTCTTTTGTACCTCCGCACGATGCCGCTTCCTGGCTTGCCTTTCGAGGGTTATAGGGGGCACAGTGGCCTCGCGAATGTGCCCCTGCAGCTCAAACCAACGAAAGCAAAGCAACGGCCGCCATGTCGACTGTTGAAATTCATGCTCCTGCTTTACCCCGACGAGTGTGATGGTGACATTGTAGATAGAGTCCAATGCAAGCTGCGGTGCAGCCCTTGTCTCGGCCTCAGGGACGACGTCACCGTTAACATTCGCAGTGTGTAAGGGTGGGTGTGCATTCAGCTCTGCAAACGCATCCGGTGTTTCAGTGAGTCTTGCAAGCCACATGGAAACGACGGCCTTCTCGCCGATTTCCCACCTGAGAGGTGGCGCCGTTGCGACGCCGTCAGGCCCCACTGTGAAGGATGCCACCACGTACGGTGGGTGGTCGCAAAACACTTTGTCACCAAGAGTAACCGCCGGCACACATCTCGCCCACAAAAGATATTTGCTGTCTGACGCCTCTGCTGCTGCTCCTCCCTCTACATTCCCCCCCGCTCCATTCTCCGCCTTCGGGGTGAGTGCGAGGCGAATGGATCCAACCGTGATGGGTTGCTCGGCGCGGAAGCTGAAATGAGCGGAGTGTTCGACGCGAAGCCAAAATCGACTACGCCCGTCCATGCCACATCTTTTCATTGTCGTTGTGCGGTGGGGGCGGGAAAAAATATAAAGAAACAAGATTTTTATTTTTTATTGTATGTTTATTTTTGAGGAGTGGTGAGAGAGGGCAGATGTTTTTCTTTTTTTTTTCTTTCTTTCTGCGTTTACCACGCAGACGCAGACGCGTCAAGCCAAAGCACTTCTCCATCGTGGGCCCTCAATAACAACATAAAACAGCAGATTAATTACAGAGGCACACATGCAGAGACAGAAACAGGTGAACGATCCCCCCTCGTCCTCTCACTCTCTCTCTCTGATGCATGCATTCGCTTGCTTAGATGCTTACTTCTTTTGTTTTCCCCTTATTTTTTTTGTTCTCTCCCCCCCCCCAAAAAAAAAAAAACTGCATTTTTTCTTTTCCTTCGCGTTGTGAGCGGACACTTACGGCCCTCCCACCCACAACACAGCTCATCGAAGACGTCATGTCTAGGAAGAGCGCGGGAAAGGGGGGGGGATGGGGGATGGGGGATGGGGGATGGGGAATGGGGGGGAAAAAAACAACAACAACAACCAAAAACGAAGAGCCAAATAACGCGCGCCAGCGAGTAAAAGATAAGTGGTAAGCTTAGTATAAGTTGAGTAGGTAACGCAGTAGAAGGGGGATACCGATGGGGGAGAGACGGGGGAGAGAAGGGACTCCGTATAACTCCACCAAGTGTTACTTTCCCAAGGCGTTCTAGCGCGGGACACGGCTCCGACCCCGGTCACGAATTCTTGTCAAGAGCCACACGTGTGAGAGGCGTTACTGTCCAACGTCCCCCCGGTTGCATTCGCAGTTCGTGGGTGTGGTGCATAATCACTTCCTCGCGGTGGGTCACGGAGATCATGCGGATGCTGAGTCTGCGAAGGTTGAGAAGCACCTCCTGCTCTGTGTCGTCCATCATGGAGGTGGATTCGTCCAGGAGCGCCACCGGGGTTTCCAGGCTGCGATCCATCGTCAAGACCTGATAGAACACGCGTGCCATGCTGATACGCTGCTTTTGCCCACCGCTGAGGGAGTCCCAATCGTACGTGTCATCGGCTGTTTTGGGATCCACACCAACGTAGGGGCTTTCAAAGCCGCCGAGGATCTCAATCACGGAGCGTGCTCCGGAAAGCCGAAGCGCCTCCTTAAAAGCCTCCACCACCTTTGCACTCAGCTTGGTATCGACGGTTGGAAAAAGCACCTGCTCAAGCAAGGTACACTGTGGCACCACGTAACTGTGCTGTGGGGCAAAGAGCAGCCTCACACTTCGCTCCATCGTGTACTTTCCCGCAGAGGGTGGCCAAAGCCCTGAAATCATACGAAGCAGGGAGGTCTTGCCACAGCCATTCTCTCCCACAAGAACCCAATCCTGGTCGCTCCGCATTTCAAGGTCGAGGTCATCAAAGAGGTGCTGTCCCCCCGGTGTCGCAAGCTTTACATGGTTAAAGGAGAAGAGCGTGAACTCCTTCACTCCCGCCGGGCGGTCAGCATAATCGATGCTCGTGTAATCAACAGGTGTAAGGGAGCCGGAGCCACTTCCCGGTGTGGCGGTGGTGGCGGGGGTGGAGACGGAACGAACAAAGCATCCCTGTGCAATGCTCGTCAGGGTTGTGTCAAAGTCCGCCAATTTCGTCGTGAAGGTTGACAAGTGCGAAATCTCACGGAAATTCACCACAAAACTCTTCACACTTTCAATCAAATCCTGCATGTACTGCATCTCCACGTAGACGTCACTCATCTTTTTCTTTTTCTTCCCCTGTAAGCCACGGAAGATGACAATGCTGGAAATGGCCTGCAGGAAATCCGAGAAGGAGATCTCCAACACCTCAAAGTGCCCCTTCGCGAGGGCGAAGTGGTCAAGTGCGTGCTCCAGTTTGCCAAGTTGTTTCTCGAGCTGCAGCCGGATGTAGCGGCCACCGTTGTGCAGCGCAATAGACTCCACATTATTCAGGCTGGTTGTCAACATGCGGTGGTAGTCGTCCTCCCTGGAGAGCAAGGAGGCGTGGATGCGCCCAAACGCGGGTGAGATTTGCTGCAGAACCAAAACGGAAATCGCGACAACAAATGACGTCACCATTGCCGCTTTTCCGCCAACTTTACGTGTTAGCGCCACCATCGAGGCTGTGCACTCGAACAAAGGAAGGAGAAAGTAGTACGGCAGCTCGGCAAAATGCTCGGCAAACTCGGCGGAGTAGGTCGCAATCGCCGTGTCGGCCGCTTCGAGCCGTGTATCCAGGACACTCGCCTGGTAGTATATCAGGCGGCTGTAGAAACGGCGCTGAAAATAGCGACTGAGGCGCCCACGGAAGCAGGCGATAAGCCACGGTCGCAGGTGTTCAATGGAACCGCTACAAACCGCGGATAGCATCGACACCGCCGCACGCAGGAGAAGCGCACGAGAGAAGTTTTGCACCCGGTCCCCCGCGGTGTCGCCGATGATAGCCTGCAGCAGCTGCCCATTGGCGTCGGATTGCGCGACGTGCAGGACGGACTTCACCAAAAAAAGCGCCACGAACACAACGCTGCCAAGAAACTCCCTGCACCACACCGTAGGCAACGCGAGTTTGGCGACGTGAAAAAAGTCCCCAAAAAAGGAGCGTGTGAAGTGCGTATCGTCTGGTGTGCGGATGCCAACGATGGCCGCGTCATAACTGCGCAGCTTCGCGCGCTGAGCCACGAAGCAGATCAGAAAGGCCAGCGTTCCGCTGACAACAACGCCGCGGTCACGCAAGGCCTTTACGACTTCAAAGCCCAGCATTGGATCCAATCCCGCCCGTCTCCGCCCAGAACCCCCGTATGCAAAAATAGCCCCAACGAGAAAAAGCAACCCCAAGACTTCCTAGCAATACTCCAAAACAAACCAAGATAAGGATGACGAAAGGGAATGCGCCAGAAGGCTTGCAGGCACGCGCACGTTGCGCGATGGCGAGCAAGCGAGAGGTGGAAGCATCGTCGGAGGCGTTTGAGAACACACCCACAAAGCCAGCTAAACATGTACACACACACACACACACTCAGAATGGAAAGATGGGGGGCGATACATAAAACGTCGACTTTGCGGTGACACAAGTCAAATACAGCGAACTCGAGCCCCGCCCAGGCGATATCCGCATCGGCCGCCGCGTTCTTGGAGAGCGCGTGGACGGGGCTCATTTTTCAAAAACAAAAAGAAAACAACACCAACAACAACGAGAGCAAAAACCAAACAAACGGGGCATGCCTTCCTCCTTCCTCCCTCCCTCTTACCCCCGCCCCGCATCCCCCCACTCACTCTGCCGCAGTCTCCCTCCCTCCCTCCCTCCCTCCCCCGCAACTCGCAAGGCAGCAATGCAGAGGGTGGGGGAAGGGAAAGAGAAGTAACTAGGGAGGAATAGAGATGGAAACAGCCAAAACAAACAGACAACACTGGAA
>NW_021704965.1:3942-5969 GCF_003719485.1 Trypanosoma conorhini | reverse complement strand
GGTCTTTCTGCGACTGCTACGTTTACTCCGAGGTGGAGCGGGTGTGGCAGATCGTCAAGGGCGACCTGGCCGGGTCGTTCGGCACGCACGGCGGAGCGAACTCCGCGCCTGTGCGGCGTGTCTTGACCGGGACGTCCGGGATCGGGAAGTCGGTGGCGGCCGGCGCCTACCTCCTCTACCAGCTGCTGCACTACGACGCAGAGCAACTCCCCACGGTTGCGTACTTCGTTGCGGACACAGCTTTCCTGTTTGACAAGGCCACCAAAACGATGTCGTCTTTCCCCTATTCACCCCCAGCGATTGAAAGTTTTCTGGAGGTCGCCACACGCACGAGGGGGTATATTATCTGCGACGTGATGTGGGGAAAACAGCAGACGTTGTCCGTCAAACTGCCCCCCGCCGGCTGGGGCATGCTCGTCGTGCTGCCCCCAGGAGAAGCTCGTTTCAGGGAGTGGGAGGATGAAATGGGCGCCCGCCGCATCGTCATGGACTGCCCTGACGAGAGCGATGTGACAGCGATGTGTACTTGGTTGGTGCGCGAATGCCCTGCGGAGGAGAAAGCGGAGTACTGGGAGGACTTCCAAAAGGGCATGGCTCTTCTGGGCCCAATTCAGCGCAACGTGTTACGCGGATACTGGCATGAGCTTGCGAGTCGCCTGCAGGGGGCGATGGAGCGGCTCTCGACATGGGCCGTCAATTGCTACGTCGGGCTGGACAAAACGAATTTGTGGCGTTGCCGCGTTCCGACGGAAGATTTCTCGAAGATGGTCCGGGTGGTGACGGGGCGGGGGACGGAGTGCTTCCAGAACGCCCCGGCTTCTGCTGCGGTCAGGGCCGACGTGTTGGTGCGCGTGGCGAGGGCGATGCGGACGCGCGCCGGCTTCATGACGGTGCTGATGCCCCATCATGTGCTGCTGCCGTCCGCCGTGTGGGTGCACGCAGTCGGCGCGTTCATGTACCCGGGCTTTGTGGGCAGGATGCGGCGCAAGCTGCGCGAGCTGCGGTCCCCGACGGGACGCGAGCCACGCCCCTGCCTGCTGCAAACTAACCCGCGGCTGCGCCCCACCGACGCGGTCGCACTGCGGCCGAAGGTGCTCCACCCCGGGAAGGTGGACGCAAACTACCGGGTGCTGTACGTGCCGGGGGTCGAAAACTTTCCCCTCATGGACGCCTTTTTCTTCGTTGCGGCGCCGCGGAGGACGATGGTTGGACTGCAGACGACCACGGCGAAGGCGCGCCGCGTTGCAACCGACACGGTGAGGCAGTTCAACGAGCAGCTGGCGGAGTTTTTTGAGGGCTGGAAAAAGTTTGCCCGGGGTTTGTCGTGGGAGATTATTTACGTGCAGCGTGCAGATAGCGTGACGATAAACGCGTGGCAGGAGTGCAAGAATGCGGGCGACAGGGCCAGTGCGGAAGATAAATGGCACAGGACCTTTTGGGACAACGAGGTGCGCCAGTACCACATGGCTATATCGCACGAAGACGCAATTGCTGTGTGTAGTGCGTGAAGCGGCTTCATGTTTTCCCTTTGGCCTCTCTTGTGGCGCCTCACTTCCACGAGCACCGCGGCGCGGCGCGGCTCGGTGGCGGGCCCGGCGGAGGGGGCAGCACCGCTTTTTGTTTTGATTTTTCTTTGCATTTTTACGCTGCGCCCCACTCCTGCTGCATTGCGCCGAGGGAACTGGGGCCGGCGCTGGGCGATTGGTGGGGAGGGACCGCGACGGGAGTTCCTACGAACATGCGCTTTGCGTGTCGCCGCAGTCGTGGGGTTTAAAAAAATGGGAGGGAGGTGCGGGGGGAGGCGGCGCTTGACTTGTGCTTGTGGGTTTTGTTTTTGTGTTTCGAGTTCTGTGGGGCGGCGCCACAAAGCTGCGGGCCCTCCGCGTGCGTGTTTCCTTCTCGCCCTACCCTCTTCCCCCACCCTTCTCTTTTATTTTTCTATTTTTCTGCCCCTCGCTAGACTCCGTGCGTGCGTGTGCTGCGGTGGGAGAGTGTGGCGATGGCTGGCCGTGCGCTGCTGTTGGTGT